>NC_056737.1:1188126121-1188426121 GCF_019279795.1 Protopterus annectens
AAACATTGACAGATTCAGAGCATATGTATTAATACTTATTTTCTGAAGTAAAAGACTTCTATTACTCTTAATTTATTTATTTATTTAAATTTGTTGACCGGGAGTGTCCGAATGGACGTAGGTCCATTTTCAGCGGAGGCCTGGGGAGAAAAGCTCCACAGTTAAAATAAACAGACAGTATTTACATTGGATTACATAGTGATTAACAATTTACATAGCAATTGCTTACAACATATTTACAGATGAAGAACATAGTACCTCAGTAGACAACTAGAATCTTTATCTGTGAAGTGCATACCAGACATTAACAAATGTTACAAGAAGAAGAAGTTTGTGCTGTATAATAAGTACTGGCTTATGAGCATCTGAGCTTGCTATAATCAATTAATTATTGTCATTATTCATTCAGTGTAATTCAACACCTTTCCTCCAAAGGTCACTGGTTTTAGGGGGGATTAAGAGGCTGGCCAGTTATTGTGTGAATGCTCTGACCATTGGTAGGGTTGCCACATTTTCATATGGCCAGGATGGGATATATTCGGGGGAAACCAGATTTTTCAGGCCAACACATACCCACGGTCAGTACAGGGTTTAGAACTTTACTTATTTTCCTAGATGAGAGCTTATTCTTGTAGCAGTTTAGTTGCTTATTCTGTTTCTTGTAAGATTTATGTATTTTACATACAGAAATAACTGTTTTATGCAACTGTTACATGAAATATGGTACATAATTATGTGATACGATCACAGGACATTTGCCATTGTATTATGTTTGGTCAGAACACACCTACCCAAACAGGGACTGTCCCTCACAAAGTGGGACAGGAGGTACCCTGCTTACATCAGCACCTTAATCTCCCTATATCCAACTGCCACTATGCGAATGTGTAAAGTATATATTTTTGATAATTCATGTGGGGAGCCATACATCACAGTCAGGTGTTTAATCCTGAGTAGTAGGTTCTGCATGACCGGCTGGAGGCTGAGCAGTCTTGTGAACCACTACTGCACATAAAACTTGTGTCCAGATGTCTACAGGACTGGACATCGTGTTGTGACACCAAGTCTGATGTTTACACAGGATACTTATCCCATGAGGGATATCCAAAAATTGAACAAGATAATAACCTTCGATATTTTTGGATTTACAAAAATGTGATAGGGTTTTACATGCAAGGGATACATAGTTTGCAATCCTGACACTGCCTAGGGTGAGACTGCCTACTAGATATGAGTAGTGGGCACTATGTGCAGATATGGCTGCTCCAAGCTAGCAGCCCGAGTATGGCTGGATTTGGTGGACGTTCAGGAATGGGGCGGGGTTGTGTGCTGTAGAGGGGATGATGGGTATTCAATTATGCATCCAGCTGTGTTGTAGTTGGATGGCTCAGTTCAGTCCAGACCATTATGTGGGTATGTGCCGGTGACGTTTCTGTACATGTGTATCGCACATTTTAATATTCATATGTTTGTATGATTGTGTTCTACAGTATGGCCTGTCAGGTTGTATTGCGGATGTGTATGTTTGTTCTTTGTGTTTCTTTCTGATTCGCCCACTGCTCCCTCATACACCTCCAGTTCACCTATTGTGCATCCAACACAGTCTCCCCTTTGCGAATTATTACATTACCTGTCTCCCCCACACCCATATTCCACACACTCCATCCATCCCTTCTTTGGTTGATGGCCATGGCATGGTGAAGGGAACACATTGCATACACTACATATCTCTGGTACCTGTCTGGTTGATGGCCATGGCACGGTGAAGGGAACACATTGCATACACTACATATCTCTGGTACCTCTCAGGTTGATGGCCCATGGCCCAGTCAGGGGAACACATTACGTACACTACACATGTCAGGTACCTGTATGGTTGATGGCCCATGGCACAGTCAAGGGAACACATTGCATACACTACATACCTCTGGTATCTATCTGGTTGATGGCCCATGGCACAGTCAGGGGAACACATTACGTACACTACATATCTCTGGTACCTCTCTGGTTGATGACCATGGCATGGTCAGTGGAACACATTACGTACACTACATATCTCTGGTACCTCTCTGGTCGATGGCCCATGGCACAGTCAAGGGAACACATTGCATACACTACATACCTCTGGTATCTCTCTGGTTGATGGCCCATGGCACGGTCAGGGGAACACATTATGTACACTACATATCTCTGGTACCTCTCTGGTTGATGGCCATGGCACGGTCAGGGGAACACATTACGTACACTACATATGTCAGGTACCTCTATGGGTGTGAGGACGACCCTGGCATTGTTCACCTTCCACATGCTGTGCATCATGCACATCGGTACACACATACTTATCTTTCATGATATGGTAGGTACACCCGGGTAATACCCGTTCAACTTTGGCACATCCTGACAAGGATGCCTTGGACCGCAAATGGGCAGATTTTGGGCTAATGCTCTGACCATTGGTAGGGTTGCCACCTTTTCATATGGCCAGGATGGGATACATTCAGGACACACATCAGATTTTACAGGCCAACACATACCCACGGTCATTTCTACGGATAGTACTTTTGTTTTATGCCTACATGTTAGCTTATTGTTGTAGCAGTTTAACTGCCTCTTCTGGTTCATTTACTTGCTTATTCTATTTCTTGTAACATGTAGGTATGTTACATACAGAAATAACTATTGTATGTGACTATTACATAAGATGTGGGACATAATTATATCCTACGGTCGCAGGATATTTTACATTTATAATGGTTTTGGTATGGACACAACTGCCCAGAGGGGGACTGTCCCTCACAATGTTGGACAGATGGTAACCCTGACCATTGGGCTAGACTTAGCTATTGGTGGCTCACTAACATGATGCATTTCACTTCCACTTAGTATAACTATCAACACTACAATAGAATATGGTCACGGAGATTTAAATGTCATTTGTTCGAGGGATGGGGACTCAATATTCAGCTACGTGCATTTGTGTTTGCTTCTTATTTTTGTGTTTGCAAAAGTGTCTTGCATACTTTGCATACATTTCAGTATCCACGGACACTGACAGGTGTGATTACTATTGGAGACAGGCTGTAATATTCAGCGTTTTAGGTTGCACGTAAACAGTCGACATGTCCACACCTCCGTGTGGCACTTTGACATGCCCCATGCACTCGCGCACGTTAACTATGCACGTGGATGTGGCGGCAGCATGCCTTCATTAATATGAATATGGTGCTACTGCACCATCTCTACACCGCATGGTTGGCGCAAGCCTAATGCCGTCCTTGAGCCGAGCTTCATGAATCCCAGGGATAGTCTTCATCAGATATATCTAGCTGACATATAATCAATTTTTCAATAATTATATTATATTATATTATATTATATTGTTTTTCTTTAGTTCAAATGTCTGTTATTCTTTTTCCATAGAGATACTTTTAGAAATGTGATCAGGCCCAACCAATGGCATGCCAGTATTCACATTATAAATAATTCTTCTATGATTAGTTAAAACTAAATCTAATATTTTATTATTATGTACATTGGCAGATACCACATCTGTTTTAAATCATTAAAAAATTCAACATATCCATGAAAGTATGAGAAAAATGACCATTATAAGTAAGGTTTTCCATATTAATATCAAGGTAGTTGAAATCACCCAAAACAATAACATTTACTGAATTGAAACAGCTTTTTAAATAACTTACAAAAAAGTCTTTGCAACTTTGATTGTCCATACTAGGGAATCAGTAGCAAACTACTAATCATACAATATCCTTATTTTCAAATAAATCAATAACTCAGGTTTCCATTTTATTACTAACTGATATTAATGTTGAACGTACTAAATCATGAATAAGAACAAGTACTCCTCCAGCTCTTAAATTCTCTCTCAGGTGTTCACATTTATGATACCTTGGAAAGTACAAATTTGTTGAATTTCTGGCCTCGACAATTACTGCCAGCTTATAGTCTTCACAACTCACTAACATGCTTAATTCTTTGTGTTTTGGGCATTACAAAAGCACTTCCTTACATGGTAATGAGATCCTCTGATTGTGGGTTCATCTATTTAACTCTAAAACACATTAATAGTCTCAAATGAAACTCTTCAAATAAATATACTGCTTTAATAAAATACTAAAACACTCAAACAAAAACAACACAAATACAAGTAACTGGTAAGCACTTTTGTCCCACTTCTTCAGACCAAGTTACATTCATTTTAAAATCCATTAAATACATTCTTTCAAAATCACATGACTTCACAGAAATCACATGACTTCACAAAAATCAAAGCTTTAACCATTTTCTTTTCAGGAGCACTTTGTAGTTTTCACTTTCATTCATTCCTGAGGTGTGTGGTACGCAGTGTATTGTGCGTAGTGTGAGGTTTATGGTGTAATGTGACATGTGTAGTGAGGGGTGTGTAGTATGTTATGTGTAGTATGAGGTATGTGGTTTGTGGTGTGTAGTGTGAGGTGTGAGATGTGTGGTGTATTGTGTGTTGTGTGTAGTGTGAGGTGTATGGTGTGCAATGTGACGTGTAGTGTGAGGTGTACAGTGTGTCATGTGTAGAGTAAGGTATATGGTGTGTAGTGTGCCATATGTAGTATGGGGTGTGTTGTGTATAGTGTGAGGTGTGACGTGTGTGGTGTATGATATGTTGTCTGTAGTGTGAGATGTGTGGTTGTTATGTGACATGTAGTGTGAGGTGTGTAGTGTGTCATGTGTAGTATAAGGTATGTGGTGTGTAGTCTATCATGTGTAGTGTGGGGTGTGTTGTTTGTGGTGTGTATTGTATAGTGTGATGTGTGTCTGGTGTACCTTAAATAGGCAAGTAAACTGAATAGCTAATCTTTTCATCAGAAGTTAGCCATAAACAGTTTGTTTGGGTACAGATCCTACAGCAAAACTCACAATACTGCCACTATTGCAATGTAAAACTATAAAACTATGCCACCTAAATGTGCAGAAATTACATGTAACTGTAATTATGAATTAATGCAGTGAAAGATGTGTAAAAGTATAAATGAGGCAATGATCCTGCAGTATATCACAATTCTCCCACTATTAAGATTACACCGTCATGACTATAGTACAAGACCAAGCAGAAATTTCAAACAAGTAACTTTTTCATAAAAAAAATAGCTTAAAGGTACAAAAAAGTACTGAGTCACAGACAGCTTAAAGAGCAATTGAAATATGAAAGGAATAAATGAAATCATTGCCTTTTTCTTCACTTTCTGAAATAAATCTCACAGTTCAAGGTTTTCCATGCTTGTTAGTCCTGAGTAAATGTATTATAAGTACATTGCCATTCAGTGATTAACCACCTGTAATAAGCAGCTGTATGTATTCTAACATGTTGACTTGTAGGCACGCAGGTTCTCTTTAATGAGGTTTATCACCATGGGAACCCCTCTTTGCTTTTGCACAAGTGAGTACTCTGTGCATAATATGTTTGCAAGCTATTTGGGTCTTTTTCCATTTTATGTTACCGTAGTTCACTACTGTCACTTGGGATTTCATGGGTCATGGATAAAATGGTACATTTAGGGGTCATCCATTCTAGTCATGTACCAAGTGAGCAAATTAAACTAACACAATCTTGTTGCTAAGTTACGGTCAGTGAAGAGGTTCTCATATACCAAATACAGATGAGGATGAGGAGGGGAAAGGGATGGGGAAGGGAAGTTGTTAGCTACCAGCCACTGCATGACAGTTGATGTAACAGACCAGTTATTACTAGTTTCCACCTGCAGTTTTGCTCATATAATCTGATTCAAAAAAGGGGTAACAGAGAAAAAACAAAATAAATTAAAACCTCTTTTCAAACAATAGAAATGGTCAAATGGTCATTCATTTTATCTTTTTCTAAATCTTCTTTTCTGTTTAGGTGCATAAGCAGCAGTCAAATTCATAAGGACATCATGGAGCTGTCAGAATATATGCCCCAGGCTGGCATTAGCCTAGCACTGAGCATCATTTTACCTTCTCCAAGGATGATTCTTCAGTACAAATAAAAGATAACTGATTTTAATAATTGGCTTAGTTTCTGGTGTCATTCTAAGGGGTGCAATATTTGTCAGCAAGGAAGGAGATGGTCAACAGACCATGCTGCTTTGCCAGGGAAGGTCTGCACCTATCCTCCCTAGGCTTGTGAATATTAGCTAAAAAATTGTCCTCCTCCATAGTGCCTTTTTTAGGCAATGCTGAACTGAAAGTTCTTCCGACACAGAAAAATCAAAACCAAGAAAATATAAAGGTATTATTTCTCAATATTAGGAGTCTAAACAAAAAACTCCACTCCTAGAAGCTCAGTTCACCCTAGAGAGTGCTGGCATGTGTGCAGTCAATGTGACATGGTATAGCGCCACAGAGATTACACCGGCAGTGCAAGGTTATGAAGCCTTCCACACATTTAGACCAGCTACTACACAGAAAGGGACTAAAGATGGAGATGTTGCAATTTATTTCAAACAGACATATGCAGTTGAGCTTTTCCATGTTCAAATCACCATAGGCAAAATTCAACCACTTACTTGCAAGCTATAGGTCCCCCTCTATGATCCATGGACAGTTTCACACCATTTCTCTGGCCATCCTGATTGACACAGGCATTTTGAGGCAATGTAGCAATTGCCTCATATATACGGACAACCTACTACCCCTAAAGCATGCAAATACTGTATGTGAGAGATGTATCTATACTATGAATCTGGAATCAATGCTGTGTCTCTCTCATGTAACAACAAACCAGATATCAAACAGGTTGTCAGCATGCATACTTCACCTCTTCTACAAACCAAGTTCACACTACATAAACCCACATATAGGGAGGTACTCACTAGAGGTATACCAAAAGAGCAGAGACCTCCCAGGTGCAAACCTTCTGCACACAATACAGTCCCAGCAGAATCCATTACATATAAAAACACAGGCATCAATGTCTCACCCAATAAGCCCTAAGGCAAAACATATGCAAACCAAATGCCTTGGTCACAGGTGACTCCATAATGAGACACACAGATGCCCCCTTCACTAGGCTAGACAAGGAGAAGTTCACAATCAGCTGCACGTCAGGTGCCAGGATCCACCAAATCACACACACACACTGAAGTCTTTCAACAACAGGTAGAGTTATGGCTCTGTCCTAGTCTATGTTGGAGTGAATGACTTGAGACGTACTTCACTGGACTATATGAAAAGAGATATGACTGAGCTTTCAGATTATGTGTCCCAGGCAGGTATGTCCCTAGCCCTAAGCAGCACTCTATCCTCACCCAGGATGATGTCTCAATACAAACAAAAAAATGATTGACTTTAATTGACTTAGCTTCTGGTGTCAGTCCAGGGGGATGCAGTATCGATCAGCCTGAGATGATATGGATGGCAGATTACACTGCTTTGACAGAAATGGCCTACACATGTTAACTCTTGTTTTTGGTTACTGGCAAAGGTGCTTGCCTCCATAGTGCCTTTTATGTCATAAGAATAAAATTCCCGATGTAAAATATCCTCTAGAGACAAACTCAAGGTTATGCAGCGTAATACTAGGAGTCTAAATCAGAAACTGCACTCACTGGAAGCACTCCTTACTTTGGAAGATGATGATGTCTGTGCAGTCACAGAGACATGGTTCAAGGCCGCAGACAGTAACCCCGTCATGCAAGGTTACATTGCCTTCCATATGGTAAGACTACTAAATTAACATGAAAGAACCAAAGGAGGAAGCGTATCCATCTTCATTAACAATAAATAAACCTCAACACTGGTTAAACAATGCGACTCCCTAGAGTTACTCCAAGCCCAACTAACTGTAGGAAAGACCTGCCCTCCATGTCATTGTTAGGTATAGGTCCCCCACCATGACCCAAAAAACCATGCTGTCTACCTGGTCCTACTTGAGTCACTCACAATACAGCCAAACACCCTGGTCATGGTTGACTTTAACTATCCTTCCATCAATTGGGAAAGATATATGAGCACAAAAATGCTCACCCTAGGGTTCCTGCACTTTGTTAGCACAAATGCTCTTGAACAGATAGTCTCCACCCCAACAAGGAGGTCTAATGTCCTTGACCTAGTACTCACCAACAAGGGGATCACTGCACCACCCCATGTGAGGGGCCCTCCCTGGTAAAGTCCGATCATAAATCAGTCTTGTTCAAAGCAACAATTGTACCTGACCCCCCTTCATGAGCAAAAAGGTTGAAAACCTTCTCCAAAACAAAGTATAGCCTCCTAAGTGATGGCATAAATAGTTTCAAACCCTGTGCCACCACTGACAGCAATGACTCCTACACTGTGGTGAACACAAATGCCCTGTATAAACACCTATACAAATGTATAGGCTCAGCTCTATCTGAATAGATCAAAACATGGTCCTCATGAAAAAACAAGCCGACCTGGTGGACATATAGTATAAACAACTTAGAACAAAATAATGTTCACCAGGTCACCAAAACACTAACAAATAAGCCAAAATGATGACCAAGAAGGCGAAACAATAAAGCACGGACCGGTCCTGCCAAACAAGCTGAAGTTTAATGTCCACCAAGCAAGACAGTAAATACACATTAACATCACACAATACACAGTACGTTTTCATTTATCCTACTTCCTCAGATGTGGGCTAACACAAAACAAGAACCTTTTATACTGTATGTTACTGTCCTAATTAACCAATCACGCTTGCTAATCAATCAACATATACTTACATAAATACTTTTAACCAACTGTTAAAAAATATTTATTTATTTATTTATTTATTTGCATTTGTTGACTGGGAGTGTCCGACTGGACGTAGGTCCATTTTCAGCAGAGGCCCGGGGAGAAAAGCTCCACAGTTAAAATAAACAGACAGTAGTTACACTGGATTACATAGCGATTAACAATTTAACATAGCAATTACTTACAATATATTTACAGATGAAGAACTTAGTACATCAGTAGACAACTAGAATCTTTATCTGTGAAGTACATAATAGACATTAACAAATGTTACAATAACAAGTTCCTGCTGTATAATAAGTACTAGGCTTATGAACATCTGAGCTTGCAATAATCAAGGTAGTTAGTGGAGTGGAAAGAAGGGTAGTGGTTGGATGGGGTGGGTGATATTAAGAGTGGGAGTTGCAAGGGCATAGCCAGCATGTTTTTAGGTGCGCGTTTAGTAAAGTTTTGAAGTGGGTGCATGATGGTATGGAGGTAATTGTGGGTAGGAGGGAGTTCCATAATTTGGCTATGGTGCAAGAGAATAGTGCTTCACCAGCAGAGTTATTGGCTTTAGTGATCTGAAAGTGATTTTTTTGCTGGATCTTAGTAGTCTGGTGGAGGGTTGGAGTAGATTCTGGAGGGATGGGACATTTAGTGGATGGTTTATTAGTTTGTGGGCGAGTGAGAGTTGATACCATTGAAGGAGGTGAGGGAGTTCAAGCCAGCCCAGTTCAGCAAGTGAGAGACAGTGGTGACTACGGTAGGATGCCCCTGTGGCGAATTTGGCGATTTTGTTGTAGCAGGTCTCTAGCTTGTTTAGATTGCATTGCCTTAGGTTGGTATATATTGGAGAGGCATAAAGTAGGGTGGCGATAAGGTGGGAATTTGCTATTGAAATCTTTGCTGCTTTGGTGAGAAGTTGTTTATTTCTGTATAACGCTATTAGTTTTTTGTGGACTTTTTTTATGGTCATGGGTATGTGAATGTCAAATTTTAGTTTATTTCCACTCCCAGCAATTTGGTGTGTTCAGTTGGGTATATAGTGGTGTTGTCTTTTGCTGTGATGTTAAAGTGAGAGTTGTTTTGAGTATGTTTGGTGGGTTGGAAGATGAGTAGTTTAGTTTTGTTTGGGGTGAGTATTAATTGTTTATTTTTTATTTATTTATTTATTTTTATTTTACATTTGTTGACCGGGCTAGTCTAGCTGGATACATATCCATTTTCAGTAGAGGCCCGGGGAGAAAAGCTCCACAAAAAAAAAATATAACAACAATACATTATGGTAAATATATATATATTTGTGAATAATAATTAAAATACAATCAGACCCCCAAAAAAGGACAGGCTAAAAGAAACTACAGTTGGCAAAGAGAAATACATAGCCAGTTACAGAGCATTAAACTTATAAGCTAAGGCTAAAGAAACAAATTATCAGAAAGAATGACAGGTAAGTTAAGGTAGTTATAAAGAAATCTAGGAGAAACAGAAGAAGAGAAGAAGCAGTAGAGAGAAAAGAGAGTAAGGAGAAAAAGAAGTGGCAAAGGTGACGAGAGAGAAGAGCAAGGAGAAGGGGGTAAAGCATAAAGGCCAAGCATGGCAAGAGATAGACTAGGAAAAAGCTGAAAAAGCAAGCCAAAAATAGGCGGAGTGGAAAAAGAAGAGGTGAGCTAAAAAAGAGAAGGAGAAGAATGTCAGTCAGGAGTACTACAAGAACAGAGCCAGTGATTTTGGAAGTAAAGCTTGAGTTTTTCTTTGAAGAGAGGAAATGATGAAATCAGTGTTATATCACTAGGTAACAGATTCCATCTTCTACCAACCGTATTAGTGAATAAAGAGTTGCCGGCATAGTTGTTAGACTTTATTGATCTGGTCAGGAGTCTACACGAAGAACGGAGGGAGTTAAGATTATTGTAAGGGATTAAACGTTGAGAGAGTATAGGGGTGTTGTCAGGTTGGTACAGAATTTTGTGAGCAATGGTAAGTTGTGAGATGAGAAGATAGTATTGAAATTCGAGCCAGCCTAGGAGTTTCAAGTTTAGACAGTGATGGGTTCTGTAAGGGTTACCAGTGGCAAAGCGGGCAATGTTATTATAAGAAGCAGCTAGTTTGTTTAGGTTAGCTTTCTTGAGGTTTGTGTAAATTGGAGAGGCATAAAAGAGAGTAGATATAAGATGGGAGAGGGCAATTTTAGCTCTAGTAGGTGGGGTTAGAAACTGTTTGATACGGTATAAGGATCCTATTTTTTTGTTAACAGATTTGATGGTGTTGTTGATATGTTGATCAAAAGTGAGATTATTATCAATGGTTACTCCTAACAGTTTAGTAGTAGTGTCAGGAGAGATGACAGTGGCGTTGTTTGAAGAGATAGTGAAGTGTAAAGGGGAGGTCCGAGAGGTAGGGGTGAAGAGAAGAAGTTTAGTTTTCTTTGCATTAAGAAGGAGGTACCATCTAGTAAACCATGTTTCTACAGTGTTAAAGATATTTTGAGTTAGTGAGATTAGTTCTATGGAAGAAGATGCTGAGCAAATAATGGTAGAGTCATCAGCGTATTGAATGCAAGTTGCTTGAGGGATTGCTGACTGCAGATCATTTATGAAGAGGGAGAAGAGTAGTGGACCAAGAATAGAGCCCTGAGGGACACCAATGGAAATTGGCAATAATGAAGAGATGTGGTTATCCCAAAGAACAGCTTGTTGTCTGTTGCTCAGATACGAGCTGAACCATTTGATAGCTAAGTTATCAAATGAGAGGGATTCAAGGATATTAATTAGAGAAGAATGGTTGACCATGTCGAAAGCTTTAGAGAGATCAATAAATAGAGCCGAAGAGAGAAGGTTATTGTTGCGGTTCCAGTTGATAGTATCCACAAAGGAGAGGAGGGCAGTGGTGGTGCTATGATGAGGTCTAAAGCCATGCTGGCAATTTGCTATTATGTTATGTAAAGAGAGATATTGTACAAGTTGCTGGTGAATGCATTTCTCCATAATTTTTGCTAAGGGGGAGAGGAGAGCAATAGGTCTAAAGTTAGAGAAGTCAAAAGAGTTACCACCTTTGTGTAGAGGGATAATATGAGAGATTTTCCAAATATCAGGAATGATTCCCTCTTGGATTGTCCTGTTTATTAGAATGGATATAGGGTAAGCAATTACTTTAGCTGCCTTTTGGAGATAAAGAGAAGGGATTTTGTCAGCAGAGGGGGTACATGGTTTCAGTTTGTGAATTAGTCTGTAGATAAAAGAGGTGGAGATAGGTTGAAGAGAGAAGTTAAAAGTAGAGTCTACTAGGTTAGTTGGAGGATAGAAGTTGTTGGTGTTCAGTTGTCTAGCAAGAGATAGAATAGTTTCGGAAAAGAAAGAGTTAAAAGCATTAGCAGTTAGGTAAGGGGTGTCTGGGTCAGCATTAAGTGGGGAAGGGTTTTGGTTGTTCCTGGGGAAAGGAGTCTATTTACAGATGACCAGAATTGTTTTGAATTATTAAAATGAGTATCTTGAAGTTCATAGTAGAATTTTCTCTTATCTGTGATAATTGCTTTTTTGGTCAAATTTCTGAGCTGGCGGAAGTGAAGTAAATCAGGGCTGTTTCTATGGCATCTCCATTTGGCCCAGATTTTATTTCTAGAGAGGATTAGTTTTTTAGTTTCGCTAGAGAGCCATGGGGCTGTCTTAGATTTCATTCTGATGGTACGCTCTGGAGCATGTTTGTCAAGAATGGACAAGAAGGTAGAATTAAAGAATATTACTGCATCTTCCAGAGGAAGAGATTTCAAGGTGTTCCAGTTACATGCATTCAGTTCAGCTTGAAATAATTCTATATTAAAGTGTTTGGTCGAGCGTATTTTTCTTAAGTTAGGGAGGTTTAAACAATCAGTCTTTTCTCTTGTAATATATGTTAAACAATGGTCACTGATATCATCTGGCAAAGTTCCTACGTTATATGTAATGTTGAGTTTGTTTATGAGTATCCAGTCTAAGATACTCTCTTTTTTGCTGGACTTATTAAATCTTGTAGTAGAGCTAATGGATTGTGTAAAACCATTTAGGTTAATGTGAGAGGAGGGATTATCAGTATTAATAGAATTCCAGTCTATGTTAAGGTCACCTAATATTATAGTTTCTTGGGGGTAAGTGTTAGAAACCCAACTGAGAAAGTCTTCTATGATAGGTATATTGTTACCTGGAGGTATGTATACGCAGATGATATAAAGAGATTTTTGGGCATTTAATTGGACTTTAGTAATAATGGCTTCTACTTTGCTATCCAGGGTTGGACAGGCAGGGAGTGTAGAGATATTGAGTTGATTCTTAAACAGGATTGCTACTCCACCACCTTTCCGTTTAGAACGGTCAAGTCTTACTATATTATAGCCTTGGGGTGTGATCTCTGTATCTTTGTTACTGGTTTTAGCCAGGTTTCTGAGAGGCAGAGAATGTCAAAAGAGTGTGTATCAAGGATGGCATGAAGGTAAGGAACTTTGTTGTTTACACTACGAATGTTAAGATGTCCAATCAGTAAGGTATTATTAGGGTTAGGTCCAGCTACTTGGGGGGAAGGAGATACTGGGCCAGGGTTAGGGTGGATGTCACCATCTTGTAAGGTAGGATTATCTGGTTTGGTTAAGTAGTTGCTCTTAACAAGGGTTAGAAGTTTCATTTTCTTATCTAGGGGTGAAGTGTAGTTAAGATGGGAGAGTCTATGGAACTTTGGAAGAAGGTAGTTAGGGGTGGAATTAACATTTAAGAAAGAGGTGAGAGAAGTGTAGGTAGTAGAAGTCTGTTTCAGTTTATAGTTAAACTGGGTATTAAGTGGGTTTTCAAAGAAGGTAAGAAGGTGAGCAGAGAATAGTAAGAAGGGGATTAAGACTAAGAGTATAAGCAGGGTAGGTAGGTGGGGAGGCATTTTTTAAAAGCGAGTAAGAGTAGAAGTGGATTGAAGAGGAAAGGTACAATAAATGGGTAGGAAATAGTCAGAGTGGAACAAGGATATAGAAATGTAGAAGGAGGGTAAGGGACAGGTAGAATGAGTAGAGGGATAGAAGACAAGAAATACCAGAAGAGGTGGAGTGATGCCTGTAAGAGGGTGGGAGTGAAAGTAGACTAGGAGTACATGAGAGAAGAAAAGGGGTGTGTGGAAGGGAGGGTTCACAGTTGAGTGGGATAGAGAATGATTGGATGGTAGGGATAAGGGGAGGGTCTAGAGAGCTATAAGGTTAGGATCCCTGGGGGTGGGTGGGAATTGGGGGTAGGGAGGGGAGCGGAGTGAGCCCGCAGGGCGAACGGAGCGGGTAGAACCACGAAAGGAAGATGAGAAAGGAGACAATCAGAAAAAACAGGTAAGTGGGTTGAGATAGGTATGAAGGTAAATAGAAGGGATATGATAGAGACCAGAGTACACCAGTGAGAGGAGAAGTGAGGGTAAGATTTAGTCAGAAAAAGGCATACAGAAGGGCATCAGATAACCAAGTTTCAACAGAGGAAAAGGCTTCATGTGTGACATTATGCAGTTTGAGTAGGGACTGGGCTGAGCAGATGATAGCTGAGTCATCTGTGTATTGTTTGAGTGTGTCATGTTTGGTGCAGAGGCTAGGTTATTGGTGAAAACAGAGAAGAGTATGGGTCCAAGGATGGATCCTTGGGAACCCCTATGGTGACAGGTAGTTGGGGAGATATGTCATTCTGCCATACAACGGATTGTTGGCGGTCAGACAGGTAACTCTGAAAGCAGTTGGTGACTGATTGAGAGAAGGATAGGTTATTGAGGATAGAGATAAGTTGTTTGTGTGAGACCATGTCAAATGCTTTAGATAGGTCTAGAAAAGTAGCAGAGGAGAGATAGCCATTGTTTTTATGCTGAAGGATAGTGTTAGTAAAGGAGAGTAAGGTAGTGGTGGTGCTATGGTTTGGTCAGAAACCATGCTGAGTACTGGAAAGGAGGTTGTTAGTAAGGAGTACTAATTTAAAATAGTTTAAAATTATTTAAAATGAAAATGTGAGGACATGTAATTATTTACTAACATAATCCTACCATAAACGCAATTCTGATTTGACAATACATCCAATTTTGAAAGGATAAAATAAATAAATAAATGAATAAAATGGGAAACTTGTCACAAGTGTTGTTGATGCTATTACAGAATACAAACAATTCATCTAGCACCACCTAGTGTCCAACAAAGAAATAGCAAGAACCTCCACTTACCCAAAGACATACCTGCCGTTAAATGTATGTTAAAAACAAATTTTAATGTAATATGTATATTTTAAAATGTGTTGTATTAAAATAAGTATTTATTTATATGATAAAATTAACGTTAATAATCTACAATGTGTATACTATTTAAAAATACATATTTCCATTTGTTTAAAACCACATATTGAAACCACATATTGAAAATAACATTTGAAGGAACATTTGTTTAAAAGAAAAAAAAGCATTTAGTGAAATATTTATTTTTAAAAACATTTAAAAACATTTAGGAGACCATTTAGGAGAACATTTAAGAAAATGTTAATGACTACTGTGGCAATCTGCTATAATTTTGCTGATCTCATTTTCAAAAGGGGAGCTATGGAAATATTTTCATTAAGGCCAGGACCTTTGTTTGCCTCCAGGGTTAGTTGCCAATACAACTCTTTATATTCTATTATTTCACCCCAGAGCCCACCCCTTGCAAATGGAAATGATCAGTAATGACATACCAGACACTAGACCAACACAACTGGGTTTTGTCAAGGGCAAATCATGCCTACTCAACCTGGTATGTCCATTGAAAGTCATCAAAACAATGGATGAGGACAAAATGCTTCACGCTTGACCTGGCCAAGGCATTTGACAAAATACCCCACTCAGGCATTCTTGACAAACTCAATAGGTTATGTAGAAACCCTTATGTCACCCAGTGGATAGCCAACTGGCTCACAAAAAAGGCCCAGGAAGTTATAATTAGGGAGTTCACCTCTACAGAGAGGCCAGTCACAAGTGGAGTTTCTCAGGGACTGGTCCTGGGACTGCTCCTTTTTGGCATTTACTTCTCTGATGTCAAGGCCAGTGTAAATGGCCTATGGCTGACTAAATTCAGAGATGACTGCAAATTAGGAGCTGTCATTGAACCCCCACTGATTAAACATTCTCCAGGAAGGGCTGACACAAACAACTGATGTCAGAGTTATGGGCAAAAACTAAATGCCGAGAAATGCATGACGGTATCCTTCAGGAATTCATCCACTCTTGGTAGATATCATATTAACACACCCCCCTATGGGTTGACCCAGTAGTCAGGGACTTGGGGACACCCATAGACAGTAATCTAGTCTTTGACCATCACATGTCTATAGAAGAGAGGAAATCATTGTATGTTATGCAACTTATAAAGAAAGGTATGGCATCTAGGTCCAAGGTAGTCATTGTGCCACTATTCTTGGCATTCAGCAGATGTATCACTGGGTACAATGCTTCATTTGGTATGTACCTAACCAGGCATAACCAGCAACTGGAATGTCCACAGAGGTTCTTCACTAAAAGAATATAGGGTGTAAGTAACATGTCCTGTGTAGACTGCCTCAAGACCCTATTCCTGTACTCTACTTTCTAGAGGCTGTTGAGAGGATATTTATGCCTGGCATACAAGGCATTGTCAGATCCCACAGTGATGGACCTCCTGCATATCCACAAAACAAACAGGGCAATAGTAACCCATTCTAAACCCTTAAAATTGCCAATGATGTAAATAGGACCTGCTGGAGAGACAGGTATGTATACCAGATGAGCAGGTTTCCTATCCATGTGAAGAAGAGATCCTTCCTAACCAAATTAAAGTATAACTTGGACAATCAGATGGGAAGTAGGAAATCCATCCCTGGTTTATCACCTGTGTCTCTAATGGATACAGGCAGCCTATAAATGGTTCATCTACCAGGCTCCTGCTTGTAAATGTTTCTTCTCACAAGCCCCTGCTTACACTTATCAAGGGTACCAGAACTTGCCAGAGATTTGGGATGCATGGCTAGGCTTAAAAAGACCCTTGCAGTTGTTAGCCTAGTAAACACCTATGAACCTATGAACCTATAAATTCTTTATGAAGAGACCAACAATAACTTGTTTATGATTAAACTAACTTTGGTACAGCTTGTGGCTGAAAATTTCCTCCTTTAGATCAATCAAAAATCTCATTTAATATGTGAATAAATAACTTGAAATGTTTCCTAGAGATTATACTGCTTAGAGGCACTACTGTTCCTTTTGATGGTCTACATTATACCATCTCAGATGTGTTATATGTTTCATTATTATATAATTTCTTGTAAACATAGGTCATCAGGCTATCACTTTAAAAGATTGTTTAGCTCTCGGGTAGCTCAGGTGAGTTCTGTAATCTTCTGTTAGTCATTCACCACCTCACGTGGTAGGTAAGGAGACAGCAGATCTCAGATGGGCAGAGTAAGTTTAAAGGTACGTTTGGTGCCTCTTTTGTTTTGCAAGGTCTTTTCAATGGCAGTGAACAAGAATGCCTATATTACATGAGGTTCAAGAAAAAAGGATGAGTCTGTAGAGGAAGTCCTCTGACTTAACCCAGTCGTTTTAACCTCAGCAATGCTGAACCATCTGGGAAGCATTGTTACAGGTTATGTAACCCATTCTTTGAATCCTCTTTCTACTAATTTATAATACCTCTTCACTTTTATATCTATTTACAGCTTGGATGATTACGAGTTTGCTAAACTATCCATTCCATTCTCCATCATAGCCCTGGTAACTGCGTGGATTTACTATTTCTGCCACCCTACCTGGGATTTCTAGTCTTGGATGACAAGGAAGTGCCTACCAAAAACTCCCAAAGTGTAGGTGTCAGCCTATGCTCTGTTTGTTGGTAGTGTGGTTTATCTATCTTTAGTAGCTTGCACACTTGCGGACCAACCCTGAGGACATCTCTATCCCCCGTTTTTGCGGCTACCCAGTCCATAGCTTAGGTTCTTAGTTTTAACTTGCAGTTTTCCATTCAGTCCACTAGATGTCAGCAAACAAGCTATAAACCTTGTGAATTAGTGCACTTGTACTGGTAATTGTATAGTTCCCTAGGCATAATTATTTTATACCACCTACAAGAACTCTTTTACGAACTTCCACTCCATGTCGGGAGTGTAGTTCTTGTTCCCTGTTCCAACCATATTGTTTCTTTCCCCCTAGAAAGGAAGAAAGAAACTTACAATAATAACAAAATAATAGGTAGAAAATATTTCTCTGCCATAGTCAAACTGCAGTTACCTGCAAACTAGCGCCATACTTGATTGATTGTTTCTCGGCATTTTACCTCTTCCTGTGTCTTCCCCACTCCGTTCGCCCTACAGGCTCACTCTGCTCCCCTACCCTGCCCCCTATTCCCACCCACCCCCACTACCTCTGGACTTATACCTCTCACACCACACCCACCCCATCACAAGCCCAATCAACAAAATCCTCCCCAATCACTATCAACCCAACCCCTTCTCCATACAACTTCACTCCCATTCTCAACACTAAACTCTTAAACACCTTCTACATTCTTTCCTCCCAATGCCTGTACAAATACTCCCTCACTCACAAACTTACCCAATTTAATACTATGCCTCCCAAACCATCCTCAGTTCTAACCCAGCTACTACTTCTCATCTCCCTATCCTACTTAAACTATCTCACCAGACCTCTCTATACTAATCATACTCCCCCATTTCACACAACTACTCCCCACTATAGACAAAATGCACATGCAACTAGTCTCACATGCCGTAGCCTCTTCTTCTTCAACACAACCATGAACTTCCACTTCAGAGTCATATCAACCTCCAGTTCCACTACTCCCATTTTTATTAGTTCAGTCTTAATAAAACCAACTACCCATAAATCACACCGTAAGCTACTTAAATACCTCTTCTCCCACATCCAGCACTCTTATCTCTACCTTACTTTCAGGTGACATACAACCAAATCCTGGCCCCTCCCCCTCTCCAAACCCAACCTCCTCACCTCATCCTTCCCAATCAGCAGGCAGAACCCTCCATCTAATAGCTGTAAATGCTCAGAGCATCTGTAACAAAATCCCCAACCTCCATGCCTGGCTTCTCCATAATCAACCTGATATTCTGTGTCTATCTGAAACCTGGCTTAGGCCACATATAAAATACTCTGAACTGGTTCCATCCAATTACTGTATTTCAGAAAGGACAGAACTCATAAAAAGGGGGCAGTGTCTCCCTCCTCTACTCCTCATCCCCTGTAGTTACCCCCTACTCCAAGCCCATTCCACAATTTGGTAATGCAGAGGTACTAACAGTCCTCCTACACTTAAACAAACAGAAGCTCATTTGCATTGTCACCCTTTACATCCCTCCTGGAGACAACATCCCAATCCTTGAAGACATTCTCTGCTGGCTCTCTACCAATATCGCAAATGAAACTATAATTTTGGGTGATGCTAATATCAATTGGGCAACAATCCAATCTCCAACCAACTCCCAAAACATTAATCTTTATAACTTCACTCAACTTATCAACTCAGTCACTACACCATCCAAAGACCTCCTCTCTGGAAGTACCCTAGATTGGATTCTAGTTTTTCACCCCCATTATATCACTAGCAGTGGAATCCTTCCTGACCCATTAGGTGACCATCTATCCATTTTCACTCATCGCCTTCCCTCCTCCATACAACTAACCCACACATATTCCTCTTGCCAGATCCTAAAAACCTTTAACCCTAATGTATTCTCATATGCACTAAAAACAACTAACTGGAATCCATTAAGCACTCCATCCTTAGATAGTGCTACCACCTATTTCAACACAACTTTCTTAAACTTGCTTGATTCCTTTGCCCACAAGAAAATAAAATGCATAAAAAGCAATTCAGTCCCTTGGTTAACCAAGACTACCTTACTAATTATGCGGCTCCATGATAAAGCCTGGAAATGCTATCACAATACTAAAACCACAGCCACCCTTAATGAATATGGATCCCTTCGCAACAAAGTAAAAAAACTTACTATAGCAGATAGCAGATCCTATTACTCCACGCTCCAAGCCAATCATAAGACTAATCCAAAAAAATTTTGGAATGGAATTTCATCTCTTCTCAACCCAGGGAAGAAAGAAAACCCCTGTCCTGACCCAAATGCATCTGACTCAGACCTTGCTTCCCAGTTCAATTCATTATTTATTGACTCCATAGCCAAACTAACAACATCCTTCACCAAAAACCCTGCAACCTCACAGCCATCCCAACTCTCCCCTCCCTCCGCTACAAAGTCTAGCCCTCAACCCCCCATTTCCAAGAACCATATTCCCATCTCCACCTATAACGAGTCTAGCACCCAAACCCCTCCCTTCTCTATGAACCCCAATCCCATCTCTACCATAAAAAAACTTCTTCAAAAATTGAAGTCATGCTCCAATGCCCCCGATGAGATACCCTTCAACTTCCTAAAAATAACTGCAGAAGCCATTGCCTTCCCTATTTGTATCTTAATCAGTTGATCAATCTCTGAATGTTATGTTCCCCAGCTCAGGAAAAAAACCTTCATCACTCCACTCCATAAAGGAGGCGACAACAATAATATCACAAACTTTTGGCCAATCGCTATTCTATCTCCACTATCAAAACTCCTTGAAAACTGTATTCACCAACAACTGCTACCCTATCTCTTAAAACACCTTCTCTCTCCCACTCAACACGGATTCCGGCCTGGCCATAGTGCCACTACTGCTCTCCTTTCCTTCTTAGAAACCATTAACAAGTCTCGGGACTCTGGCCACCTTGTATCCACCCTCCTCTTAAACCTCTCTAAAGCATTTGACGCCATTTCTCACAATCTTCTCCTCAATAAACTCTCCAAAATAAATCTATCCCACTCCTCCATCACATGGTTCACCAGTTACCTAGAGAATAGACAACAGGCAGTGAAATGGGAAAAAGCAACTTAACCTTTCCTACATACTCCTACTGGTGTACCCCAAGGCTCAATTCTAGATCCCTATCATCACAACCGTTTCATCTCTTCCTCAACTAGGCTTGTTCTTGCTACCACTTATTTATCCCTTCCCTCTTATATGGTGCCTCTATCTTTACTAACCTGCAATCCTCCCTCAAGTCAAAACTATCCTCCTGCTACTACAAAATCTCAAAATTTGTCACAGGCCACAAATCCACTACCCATCACTGCTTATCACTACATCAACTCAGTTGGCTTGAGCTACCTAATTTTCTTACCTATCTCCAACTCATCCAGGCACACAAACTCATCTTCACCCCCTCTCTCTGTCCCTCCCTTGTCTCTACCTTCCAAATAGAGAGCTAAGATCTAACTTCCAAAATCTAATTGAACTACACAAACCCACCCCATTTTCAGGCAAATATCTTCTATCCTTCTCTCTTGCTCACTCTCTCCCACCCCTCCTCCGTACAACCAAAAGTCTCTCTCTGTCTTTAAAACACTCTTTCATACACAAATAACTTCACAATGGGAATGCTCCTGTTCCCACTCACATAGCATCCTCAACTACTCCCAGCCTGTTTTTTTAAATCTTATACACCTGACATAACTCATAATAAAAACCTTGCAAAAACTGAATACTGTACAATCTGCTGAATTGATGATGTAAATAGTTTTTAATTAGATTTGTATTCATTTACTTTCTCCAAATGCTAACTCCTTCTACTTTGTAACTCTGTATTTTCTTTTTGTTTCTTTTAATTATCTCACATGTCTTGTAACTCATCATCATCATCTTCTTTCAGCTGTTCCCGTTAGAGGCCGTCACAGCAGATCACCTGTTTCCATTTCTTCCTGTCCTCAGCATCTTGCTCTGTCACACCAACCACCTGCATGTCCTCTCTCACCACATCCATAAACCTTGTCTTAGGCCTTCCTCTTTTCCTGTTACCTGGTAGCTTCATCCTTAGCATCTTTTTCCCAATATACTCAGCATCCTTCCTCAGCACATGTCCAAACCAACGTAATCGTGTCTCTCTGGCTTTGTCCCAAACCTTCCAACCTGGACTGACCCTCTAATATACTTATTCCTAATCCTGTACACCCTCATCACACCCAGTGCAAATCTTAACATCTTTAATTCTGCCACATCCAGCTCAAACTCCTGCCTTTTTGTCAGTGCCACTTTCTCCAACCCATATAACATACTTGGCCTCATTACCTTCTTGTAGACCTTCCCTTTCACTCTTACAGGTACTTGTCTGTCACAAATCACTCCTGACACTCTTCTCCACCCACTCCATCCTGCCTGTACTTTCTTCTTCACCTCTCTTCCACACTCACTGTTACTCTGAATTATTGACCCCAAGTATTTAAACTCATCCACCTTCACCACCTCTACTCCTTGCGACCTCACCTTTCCTCTATCCTCTCTCTCATTCACACACATATATTCTGTCTTAGTCCTGCTGACCTTCATTCCTCTTCTCTCTAGAGCATATCTCCATCTCTCCAGGGTCTCCTCCACCTGTTCCCTACTCTCACTACAGATCACGATGCCATCTGCAAACATCATAGTCCACGGGGACTCCTGTCTGATCTCGTCTGTCAACCTGTCCATCACCATTGCAAACAAGAAAGGGCTCAGGGCTGATCCTTGATGTAACCCCACCTCCACCTTAAACGCATCCATCACTCCCACCATAGACCTCACCGCTGTCACACTACCCTCGTACATATCCTGTGCCACTCTTAAATACTTTTCTGACACTCCTGA
The DNA here is from genome assembly GCF_019279795.1 of Protopterus annectens. NCBI lineage: Eukaryota > Metazoa > Chordata > Ceratodontiformes > Protopteridae > Protopterus > Protopterus annectens. The sequence goes on from NC_056737.1 coordinate 1,188,148,571, forward strand.
CTTCCTCATACAATACCACAACTTCTCTCTAGGCACCCTAATATGTTTTTGTATTCCTGTAATTTGTTAACACTTGTATTTCTGGTGCTTTTCTCCCCAGAACTCCATTGAAAACGGGCTCCTTGTGGCCCAATGGACCAATCCTGGTAAACAAACTGCAAATAAAATAAATAAAAAAGGTGTGATTCCATTGGTATTATTATCTATCCATTAAGTCACTGGTATTAATCATGAAGTCACTGGTATTAGTCATGAAGTCACTGGTATTAATCATGAAGTCACTGGTATTAATCATGAAGTCACTGGTATTAATCATGAAGTCACTGGCATTAATCATGAAGTCACTGGTATTAATCATGAAGTCACTGGCATTAATCATGAAGTCACTGGTATTAATCATGAAGTCACTGGCATTAATCATGAAGTCACTGGTATTAATCATGAAGTCACTGGTATTAATCATGAAGTCACTGGTATTAGTCATGAAGTCACTGGTATTAATCATGAAGTCACTGGTATTAGTCATGAAGTCACTGGTATTAATCATGAAGTCACTGGTATTAATCATGAAGTCACTGGTATTAGTAATGAAGTCACTGGTATTAATCATGAAGTCACTGGTATTAGTCATGAAGTCACTGGTATTAATCATGAAGTCACTGGTATTAGTCATGAAGTCACTGGTATTAGTCATGAAGTCACTGGCATTAATCATGAAGTCACTGGTATTAATCATGAAGTCACTGGCATTAATCATGAAGTCACTGGTATTAATCATGAAGTCACTGGCATTAATCATGAAGTCACTGGTATTAATCATGAAGTCACTGGTATTAGTCATGAAGTCACTGGTATTAGTCATGAAGTCACTGGTATTAGTCATGAAGTCACTGGCATTAATCATGAAGTCACTGGTATTAATCATGAAGTCACTGGTATTAGTCATGAAGTCACTGGTATTAGTCATGAAGTCACTGGTATTAATCATGAAGTCACTGGTATTAGTCATGAAGTCACTGGCATTAGTCATGAAGTCACTGGTATTAGTCATGAAGTCACTGGTATTAATCATGAAGTCACTGGCATTAATCATGAAGTCACTGGTATTAATCATGAAGTCACTGGTATTAATCATGAAGTCACTGGCATTAATCATGAAGTCACTGGTATTAATCATGAAGTCACTGGCATTAATCATGAAGTCACTGGTATTAATCATGAAGTCACTGGCATTAATCATGAAGTCACTGGTATTAATCATGAAGTCACTGGTATTAGTCATGAAGTCACTGGTATTAATCATGAAGTCACTGGTATTAATCATGAAGTCACTGGTATTAATCATGAAGTCACTGGTATTAGTCATGAAGTCACTGGTATTAGTCATGAAGTCACTGGTATTAATCATGAAGTCACTGGTATTAGTCATGAAGTCACTGGTATTAATCATGAAGTCACTGGTATTAATCATGAAGTCACTGGTATTAGTCATGAAGTCACTGGTATTAATCATGAAGTCACTGGTATTAGTCATGAAGTCACTGGTATTAATCATGAAGTCACTGGTATTAGTCATGAAGTCACTGGTATTAGTCATGAAGTCACTGGCATTAATCATGAAGTCACTGGTATTAATCATGAAGTCACTGGTATTAGTCATGAAGTCACTGGTATTAATCATGAAGTCACTGGTATTAGTCATGAAGTCACTGGTATTAATCATGAAGTCACTGGCATTAATCATGAAGTCACTGGTATTAATCATGAAGTCACTGGTATTAGTCATGAAGTCACTGGTATTAGTCATGAAGTCACTGGTATTAATCATGAAGTCACTGGCATTAATCATGAAGTCACTGGTATTAATCATGAAGTCACTGGCATTAATCATGAAGTCACTGGTATTAATCATGAAGTCACTGGTATTAGTCATGAAGTCACTGGTATTAATCATGAAGTCACTGGTATTAGTCATGAAGTCACTGGTATTAGTCATGAAGTCACTGGTATTAATCATGAAGTCACTGGTATTAGTCATGAAGTCACTGGTATTAATCATGAAGTCACTGGTATTAGTCATGAAGTCACTGGTATTAATCATGAAGTCACTGGTATTAGTCATGAAGTCACTGGTATTAATCATGAAGTCACTGGTATTAATCATGAAGTCACTGGTATTAGTCATGAAGTCACTGGTATTAGTCATGCCTTTACTTGTATCTGCTGCATCTAAATAAGATTCACTTGGAATTAGTGTGTTTATCTTGTAAACAAACTCAACACTCTCTATCAATCTACCTATCTATATATAAATATATAATTAGCCTAGTAGCCTCCAATGACCCATATATATATATATATATATATATATATATATATATATATATATATATATATCCATCTCTATATATGTAGTGATGCAGAGGATTTACTCTAGAAGTGTGTTAGTTGGCATGGCTGCAGTGGTGCAATGGTTAGCATTGTCGCCTCACAGCAGGATGTTCTCCTGTTCAATTCTCGGCTGGAACGCGTTTTCTGTGGAGTCTGCATGTCCTCCCCACAGTCATGTAAACTTTAAAGACATGCAGGTAGATGTGTGTGTGTGTGTGTGTGTGTGTGTGGGTGTGCCTTCTTTGAAGGTTGGGTGCTGGCCTGGCAATTCAACACCATAAAAATCCACTGCCAATCATTAGCGGACCGGAGTTCCACTGTGGCAACCCCTAACCGGGAAAAGCCAAAAGTCTTTAGTGTCTGTCAGTTGGCACACACTGTTATGGCTATGAGCTGTTACCAAACTGATTCCTGTAGTCCCAACTTTATTCTTTCAGCCTCTACTTGCCTATTACCTAACTCTGACAAAGTCACTTACCTAGACACTGTTCCTGTGTTGAGTCTGACATAGGTATATGCTGATCAGTGCTCTATCCTTGTTAAACGATACAAATAAAGAAATAAATAAGTAAACATATAATGTAAAATGAATCTTTGACTTTTAGAAGCAGTCTAACATTTGCACTTATGTTTGAAGATTAAAGACAGGGTGGGTGATTGGCATGGTGGTTAGGGTGCTCCCCTTACAGACACAAGGTACAGGGTTTGACCCTCATATGGGGGAATTGGCTGGGCTTTGAATGGCCCACAGGGGTAGTTAGTCTGATACTAATTTGTATTGATGGGAGGTTGGCATAATAGCTAAGATGTTTGACTTACAGACAGCAGGTGCAGGGTTTAATTCTCACAAAGGGTAATTGGTTATACCTAAAATGACTCACAAGGGCAATTAGTCTAGTATTAATCTATGAACCTTTAAACACTTAATTGCTGTTACTCTTAGGTCCCATTGGCCTAATGGATAAGGTATTGACCTCCTAAGCCAGAAATTGTGGGTTCAGATCCCATCTGGGGTGACATAATATTAATACAAGTAGAACCTTTAGGGATGGGTTAGTATAATGGTTAAGATATTTACCTAACAGAGACAAGGTACAGGGTTTGATTGTGATCTCTGATTGTTGATTAGGCTTGTAATAAGTTACAGACTAATAGCTTAATATTTAACTATTCATGTGGCAGCAGGTGTAAGTGTAGAACTGTAATACAGATGGTCCTGGGTTCTAATACAGAAACTGCAACATCTTGAGTGGGAGGTTAGCATACTGGTTAAGGAAAGTATAAGGTTTGATAATCAGGTGGGGTAAATGACTAGGCTTAAAATGGCTCACAAGGGCAGTTGGCCTAGTACTAATCTATGAACTAAATCTATGTAGAGTTTTAGTTACAAAAACAAAAAAGACATATTTTTGCAAAATATAAAAGACTTAAGATTATAAGACCATTGTAAGCAATGGCAGTATGGACTGTGGGTATCTGTTTATGAAAACATTTCTGCAAAGCAGTTACAAGTGTTTATAGTTGGAATAGAAAGGGGTAGTACAGATCATTAATGCAACTGCACTCATGTGGCCTGGCTGTATGTATGCGAAATTTCTGGATTTTAATTTGTCTGCTCATTGGATGATGGTGCACACACTGTCTGGTATAATTTTTACATTTTTAAAAAAATGTTTGCCTCCCACCCCCACTATGTTCTTTCCTGCTGCATTCCACTTCTGTTTATTTTATTTTTTTTATTTTACATTTGACCGGGATAGTACGACCGGATATATGTCCATTTTCAGAGGAGGCCTGGGGAGAAAAGCTCCAAGCAATAAAAAATCTAATTACGTCACATGTTACAAATTGCAAATAGAATACTTACAGAGAAATTAGAGGCAAACCATACAGGATTACATATAGAATTTTTACATTAATTCGATGAACGATCATTATTAATAGTTTCTTAGGTACAGTTGTTCAGAGTAGATAAATCTGAAAGTTGCAGTACATGATAGGTTACACAGCAGCTGTACACAATCGGGAGAAAAGTTTAGCCAGGCTTGATATAACAGCATGTCCAGTTTGATCCCAGGTAATGTTTGAGCTTAGTTTTGAACTGACCTAGATAAGAGAGTAAGGTAATATCAGGTGGTAGAGAATTCCATGATCTACCTACAGAGTTTGTAAAGAGAGAGTCGCCAGCTAGGTTGTTAGTTTTACATATATGGATAAGGAGTGTACTGGAGGATCACAGTGGTCTAGGGTTGTTATATAGGGTGACCATATTTGTGAACGCAGGGGTGTTTTTAGGGTTGTATATAATTTTGAGGGCCATAACCAGTTAGTTATATAAGATTAGACTGGGTAGTTCAAGCCATCCAAGCTGGATTAGATTGATGCAATGATGTGTCCTAAAAGGCAGCCCAGTGGTAAACCTGGTGATGTGATTGTAACAGATAGTGATTTTGTTCAGGGCAGTCTTACTAGTATTACGGAGAAGAGGGGATGCATGCAGAAGAGTAGAGAGAAGGTGAGATCGAGCAATGGCAACTTTGGCTGGGGGAGTCAGGACGTTTTTTATTCTGTACAATGAACCTAGTGTTTTATTGATGGTTTTGATCAATTGCTTAACATGTAGGTTGAATTTTAAATTATTTATAGTGACACCTAATAGCTTAGTAGAGAGGTCAGGGGAGATTATTGTTCCATCCTTTGCTTTAATTGTAAAGTTAACAGCACTCGACCATTGTGTAGGTAAGAATAACAGCATTTTAGTTTTTTTAGGATTCAGTATCAGGCATCATTTGGTAAGCCAGTTTTCTATTGTGTTAAAGGTGGTCTGGGTAGCTAACTGTAACGCTGTAGGGGATGTTGCTAAGCAAATCAGAGTAGAGTCATCTGCATATTGGATACAGTTGACTTTAGATATGATAGTGTTCAAATTGTTGATGAAGATGGAGAATAACAGGGCCCCTAATATAGAACCTTGTGGTACTCTCAGGTTGTTAAGTAGCAGGGTAGAGAATTTGCTCTGCCAAAGAACAGCCTGCTGTCTATCACTTAGGTAGGAATTAAACCATTGAAGGGCTTTGGGCTCTAGACAAAGTGTTTGCAGGGTGTGGATTAATAGTTGGTGATCAACCATATCAAAAGCTTTGGAAAGATCCAAACAAAGAGCTGAAGAAATATGGTTATTGTTACGATTAAGGTTTATAGTATTGGAAAAGACAAGTAGGGCTGAGGTAGTGCTATGGTGAGGTCTAAAACCATCCAAAAAATAAAAGGCAGGACTGGCAAGAGACGATAAAAGACGATTTTGCTTCCAAAACACGAATAAAACACAAGATAGTAAACGTTGTAATAAAACTATAAATCCAATCGCAAAGTCAATTCAGTAAGCGCTTTCGTTTGGCATTTGCCAAACTTTTTCAAACTTGTAAAAACATCACTTCCTGTTCTATAAATACTACATAATGATGACATAATGAATCTAATTAAACTAGTTAGTTTAAAGCAGCAACAGAGAAATATAAGAAAATATCCATTGTACTGAAATCATTCATTTAAAAACCATCGCACATAACAACTCTAGCAGTGTTCAAATATGTACAATCAGCTGATGAACATGTAATGAAAAGTTAAAATATATATTATAATTAAATTAAAATAACAATGAGTATAACCATTGATTTGAAACACAGGAAACAAATCATACTATAAATTTCATCTTAAGGCTACCATATCTTGCGTTTTTAATTAATATTTGCAATGTAATGTATATATAAATACCAGTAAAACTGTATATGTAACCCATCATAATGAAATATGTAAAAAGTGTATTGTAACCTATATAAATATTATATAATAAATAATATAACTATATACAAGCCATTATCTGTGTAACGATTTTAATTTTAAAATACTAGCTATCGAGCTGTTACTATTCATACCAGGCCAATTTTGTGTATCAAGCCATATTTGCCATTCTAATTCGAATTCTAATGCGACTGGATTTGTAGTTTTATTACACCGTTTACTATTTTGTGTTTTATTCGTGTTTTGGAAGTAAAATCGTCTTTTATCGTCTCTTGCCAGTCCTGCCTTTTATTTTTTGGTTGGTTGTTTTGTGGTGATTCTTAAGGTCTAAAACCATGCTGGGCATCTGCCATGAGGTGGTTATGGATTAGGTGGTGCAAGAACTGTTTCTGAATACATTTTCCATTATCCTTGCTAGAGGAGAGAGTATAGCTATAGGCCTATAGTTGGAGAGTTCAGTAGAACTACCTCCTTTATGAAGAGGGATTACATAGGATATTTTCCAGATAGTGGGAATTTTCGCTTCTACTATGGTATGATTGATAAGTAATGACACTGGGTAGGCAATGGCATCAGCTGATTTTTGTACGTATTCAGCTGGAAGTTGGTCAGCCGAGAGTGTGGTGGGATTTAGTTTTCTGATTAGGGTACGGATAAGTGATGTGGCAGCAGGTTGAAAGCTAAATAAGGGTAGGTTTCTAGGGGTGTTACTATCTGGGCTATGGGAGCTAAGAGGTAGTTGGCTGGCTAGGGCTTGAATTGTCTTGGTAAAGAATCGGTTAAAACTATCAGAGACTGCTTCTGGGGGTTTATCAGTAGTGGCAGCTGGGACAGGGGTAGTAGTTTGATCAGGGCGTAGTAGATTATTCAACCCTGCCCAGACCTTCTGAGGGTTATTTTGATTTTCTGTTTGTAGTTTGTAGTAGTATTGTTTTTTTTGTCTAGCAGTATAAGTTTTTTAGTCTCATTCCTAAGTTGCCTGTATTTAATTTGATCATAAGGGAGTTTAGTAGATCGCCATAAAGCCCAGGCTTTATTTCTAAGATTCATTTTGAGTCTAGTCTTTTTGAAAGCCAAGGAGCAGCTTTTGTCTTAGTTCTCTTTGAGAGAGTGGGTGCATGAAAGTCAGGAATCTCAAGGAATTTTTTTGTTAAAATACAAGACTGCTTCTTCTAAGGGGAGATGTTTTAGGATAGGCCAATTACAAGAATTTTATTCTTGTTGGAATTTGGCTGAGTCAATTTTTTTTTATTTCTGACATTTCTTAGTAAGGGATGTTGGGGACTGGTTACTTTGTGTTTAATTATATATGTGAGATGGTGATCGCTTAGACTATCAGGGAGGGTACCAGAGGTGTACAGGTTGGGGTGACTATTAATGAGTACACAATCGAGTATACTTTCTTTATGGTTGAGTTTGACTATCCTAGTGGGGGTGCTGATGATTTGCATAAATGAGTGCAGGTTAATATGGATGGTAGGGGATTCTGAAGAACAGGTGGCTCAGTCTATATTAAAGTCTCCAAGAAGTAGGGTTTCTTGAGGGTAGTGACTAGATATCCAGTGCAAGGTGTCTTCAAGTGTAGCTATATTGTTACCTGGGAGAATATACATGCAGATGATATAAATGCATTTACTTTTGTTGAGTTGCAGTTTGGTGGCTAGAATATCTATATTGTTAAACTGAGGTGGTTGTATTACATCTGTGGTTAAAGTCAACTCAGATTTGTAGAGTATGGATACCCCACCTCCCTTCCTGGAAGCACAGTCTAACCTGTGTATGTTATACCCAGGCGGTAGTACTTCATTGTCAGTGATGGTGGGTTTTAACCAAGTCTCAGATAAACAGAGAATCTCAGGGGAGTGATCAGCAAGGAGTGCATGAAATTCATGCACCTTGTTATTGATGCTTCTGATATTCAGATGGCAGGTTAGGAGAGAGTAAGGTGGCCTGGAAATTGTAGGCTTGAGGCTTAGGGTACAGGTAGAAGGAGAGTATATGCCTGAATTGGCAGGGCCAGGGTTAGGGTGTATATCCCCATCAAGTAATAGGCTAGGTCTAAGCTTGGAGATAAGTCTCAGGAATTTATCTACAAGTTTATAGTAGTGTTTGATTCTAGAGCTATTTTTCCTGGTGTTAGTGTGTAGGGAGTGTGAGCATGATGTTAGATATGTCCTGGTACTATGGGTATGTTTGAAGGTGGGATATTTGACATCTGGGGTGCTAGTGTGAGCCTTTGGGACTTGAAGTCCTGCGAGAGGTTGGATTTCATATAAAGTTAGGAGGTATGGGGCTAATAGGATAGGTAGTAGAAAAGGAGTACAACATTATCTAGAGAGATGAGGAACTATGTGCTTGGAAATACACTATCAGACAATAGTGTGAATTAGGTTACTATACTGGAAGAGGGTAGGGAGCACCCAGGAGCAGATAAGTGCCGCTACAAAGGAGGAAGAGGGATGAGGTGGGGGATAATTAACTTAGCAAGAAGGTAGAGGGATTGGGGTGCGGAATAATTTACTTAGCAGGAAGGTGATAGGAGCTAGCAGGTGTGGGAGTGGCTAAGTGGCTAGAAATCTAGAGGTAGTGTGGGCGGGTGAGAAATGGGGGCAGGGATGGGAGTGCAGAGAGCCCGAGCATAGTGAGGGCAAATGGAACAGGGCTATTGCAATCCTTAGATTGTACCAGTCTGTTTTAGATCAGCTAGGTAGGTATAATGGTTTATATTTAAGGTTTCCACTTAATTATGTTAGGTTTGTAGATTCAGTATGTTAGAATAAACCTTTAGGGATTATCTGTTTGTAGTACAATTTTTACAGTAATTTGCTAGAGCTAGTATACTATTGGGGGTGTTTTAATAGTAGTTCCAAATGTTAAAGGGCAGGGGTAAATATTCATTAATAGGGTTGGGAGAAGCCAAATTCAAGAGGGACAAACTATGGTGCCTTAGACCCCAGTCAGCAACTTACATTAAATAGTAAATTATAGTTAGTAACCACCTTGGCTCTTCGGTGTAAGCTGATTTCTGTAATTTATTTCCAGCAGGATAGTGTCCTTTCCTTAGTCTGGGAGCATAGAGGGACTTAATCACAAGGGAACTACCTAGAAATTAGACTAAGGCAGGTAGAAGTTAGGGAGAGAGGCATATTCAGTAAATGTTGATAACAAGGCTTTTGCTCTCACAGGACAGAAACATTTATATTATTCCCCATACACTAACACTGGCCAGAAAACAGTACAACTAGCTAGTGATACACACTTTAAATGGTATTTATGGTCCTCTAGAGGTTCTGTAAGCTGCGAGCACCATTTAATTATGTTGTTCCTGGCTAATGAAACTTAGACTTGCAAACAAGTTTGATTTGGCTTATCTTTGTACACACATTAATAGGGTTGGGAGAAGTCAAATTCAAGAGGGACAAACTATGGTGCTGTAGACCCCAGTCAGCAGCTTACATTAAATAGTAAACTATAGTTAGTAACCACCTTGGCTCTTCAGTGTAAGCCGATTTCTGTAATTTATTTCCAGCAGGGTGTTGTCCTTTCCTTAGTCTGGGAGCATAGAGGGACTTAATCACAAGGGAACTATCAAAGAGATGAGGATGCTGCCGACAGGATCTAGATATACCAGGCGTTTCTGTTCCTCCTAGAGTTAGCATTCCCAGGGTTACTTCCCATGGCTGGAATCACTCTGGATACAGGCAGGTGTGGAAGCTTCTAGCAGTGTCATATATGCTGTCAGGTGCATGGAATGTCCAAACCATCAGGAGCTGTTAACATCTCAATTATCACTACATATAACATCATCAAGATATCTCCTGAGGAAGGGCTTCTGTCACCCTGAAATCTTGAGTAATTGCCAAACCTATGTTGTCTAATAAAATATATTACATCAGTTCTGTGCTGCATGTAGAATCAGTCAGCTCAAGCCTTACTTTGGAATGGTGAACTGAATGGCCACCTGTCTTGTGACTGCAGTATGCCCCCATCACCAGAGGTTTGCCAAATCATAGACACAAGCTCCAAACTTCCCTCCTGGAATGAGCAAGCTGACAAAATGCTGCTCCTTTCACCCCTCCATCCCTGGCTTTTCCAGCAACAGAGGCACAAATTGTTTTCAGGAAGGAAGATTTGGTGAGGAAGGTCACTGCAAAAAAGTTGAAAGGTTACTTCCTCCAAAGAAGTCATGACCATACAGCAGAATATAATAAGTTGGCAGACAGAGACTGTAACCCCCATTGCATGAGTTTGGGGAGTTCTGATTCCCCACCCCATAAAATAAATGTGTACATTTGTTTTTTGTTTTTGTTATGTATATGAATTGTTCCATAAAAAGTGAACACATTTATGTGTTTATGCAACAACTGCAAAGCTCATTTAGGTGTGTAGTATGTACTGAGACTGCAAAATTTGCTCCCAGTTATATTAATCTTTTTATAAGGTATTCAGAGCAACAAATGGCTTATTTGTAGGGTTATTTTTAGCTTGCAATTTTGTTCTACAAACCCTACACAAATCACCTGCATTTTTTGTGAAATGACCTGTTCAATATTTTATCAATTTTTGATTGAATTAATCATAACAACGTTCACATTTATTTTACTTACACAAGGAAATCTACAACTGCTAATACTTTTCTTTTAGCCGCAAGTGCACATTGTGGTCATCATAGACAACCCCCACCATACAGTGAGTTCCTTCACCCTGCAGATTCTGTACCCAAAATACTGTTATAAACACAGTTGCTGCTGACATTAGGTGACACAGGGTACTCAGAAGAACTTGTATCTGTGTTTTTGAGAGTTGTTATACCACATAAGCATAAATGTAGAGGCATCTTGTGATCTTCAGGAATAAGGAAGGTATTCCTAAATAAGGGATATATTTTATAATCAGATATGTTCTATTTAGAGAAAGTATTACTAGATTATTAAGAAGGAATTGACATTCTTTATTAAATGATATAATTTTTGTTAAAGGTTTACCTACTAATCCATCAATTTCTTACAAAATTCTCTATATCTTATGAATAGACTTATCCACCTGGCCATGCTTCATACTAATGATCCCTCACACATTCATAGTACTGTCCTTAAGTAATGCAGCATTTGTCCATACAAGGACAACAACACCATTCATAATATAAAGGGCAACACATGTTTTGTTAGTGCACATCAGTGATGTTACAAGTCTGGTGTTATTTGTGTTTTGCAGTGTCTGTGTGAAAAATATTATATGAAACAGTCTACTAAAATGGATAGACTACAGATTTTGAACATCTAGGAGACCTTAAAAATGCTGCAATAACTACTTTTGTTGTGCATTTCTTCTATAAATGTAATTGTAATTTTGAATAGCTGAGATGTTTATGTTATGTATGAATCTAGAAATAAAGATTTATTGTTGTGCATTTCTAGTATTTTATAAATAAGAAACAAGTTTTATTTTTACTTTCTTTGTATCCCAATAGTATGATTAGTGAAGTCAGTCACACACATTTAATAGGAATTTTAATGTATGTTCTAACTGGAATTTCCTGGCCCCTCGTCCTACACTTATTTTTTTCTGTGGGTTAATAGCAGATTTGGTATTGTTATAAACTTAGTGTCTGTATTAACCATGGTTTAATCTATAGGCCAATATGCCAAGCTGCTAGTTCTTTCAAATTTATGAAATAAAGTTGTTTTTATTCATATTTGGCTCTAGTGTTTGTCTCATGATAAGCAAATATTTGTACTAAATTATGTTGCATGTTTTGCAGTCTGCTACATTAAATGCTTTTTTTATTTCTGTGAAAATAATGCTAACAAAATTAATATAAATAGGCAAAATGTAGCCATATGGGACTTGGATAATTTAATGGCATAATTTCTGTATGTGACATCCTGTTGTGAGCTATTTCATAACTAGGAGGCTCGTAAAAACAAAACTTCTGTGAAAGTGATACACTATCCCTAGGGTTCAGAAAAAGACTCATGTTAGATAGTAATTGCCTACCACGGGTAGGTCAAGTATGGTGGTGACAAATTGTGATTCAGAGGCAGCTACAGTTGCAGTGAGGTAGAAGTCATTATCAACTCATTAGCATGTCTCTGAATAGTGCAGTAGAGCTAGAACTCATTATCGACTCATTAGCATGTCTCTGAATGGTACAATAGAGATCGAACTCATTATTGACTCATTAGCATGTCTCTGAATAGTACAGTAGAGATAGAACTCATTATTGACTCATTAGCATGTCTCTGAATGGTACAGTAGAGATAGAACTCATTATTGAATCATTAGCATGTCTCTGAATGGTACAGTAGAGATAGAACTCATTATCAATTCATTAACATGTCTCTGATTGGTACAGTAGAGACAGAACTCATTATTGATTTATTAGCATGTCTCTGAATGGTACAGTAGAGATATAACTCATTATTGACTCATTAGCATATCTCTGAATTGTACAGCAGAGATAGAACTCATTATCGATTCATTAACATGTCTCTGAATGGTACAGTAGAGATAGAACTCATTATTGACTCATTAGCATGTCTCTGAATGGTACAGTAGAGATAGAACTCATTATTGACTCATTAGCATGTCTCTGAATGGTACAGTAGAGATAGAACTCATTATTGACTCATTAGCATGTCTCTGAATGGTACACTAGAGATAGAACTCATTATCGATTCATTAACATGTCTCTGAATGGTACAGTAGAGATATAACTCATTATTGACTCATTAGCATATCTCTGAATTGTACAGTAGAGATAGAACTCATTATCGACTCATTAGCATGTCTCTGAAAGGTACAGTAGAGATAGAACTCATTATTGACTCATTAGCATGTCTCTGAATGGTACAGTAGAGATAGAACTCATTATCGATTCATTAACATGTCTCTGATTGGTACAGTAGAGATAGAACTCATTATCGATTCATTAGCATGTCTCTGAAAGGTACAGTAGAGATAGAACTCACTATCGACTCATTAGCATGTCTCTGAATGGTACAGTAGAGATAGAACTCATTATCGAGCCATTAATAGCTTGTGAGACATCCAGTCTCTGAATGGTACAGTAGAGATACAACTCATTATCGACTCATTAGCATGTCTCTGAAAGGTACAGTAGAGATAGAACTCATTATCGACTCATTAGCATGTCTCTGAAAGGTACAGTAGAGATAGAAAGTACAGTTTTGTACCTACCATAAATGTAGATGTTCGAAGATCCACATTGCTGCAGTCATAACCTGTGGGTAGTCCGCTGTCCTCGGTCGGCCCGAATACCAAAGTGTTAGGCTGGCGTCGGTCATGGTCGCTTAGATCTGACGTCAGTACGCCGTGGTACTAAAGCGCATGACCGACGTCATATCCTCAGTCTTTTCTTGCCCCAGATGTCAGAAGGCCCTAAAAAGAAAGGCCATAGCCAAAAAACAGAAAAAACATCCAACCACCCATGTACAAACAGTATTTACAACCCCAACCACACAACCACCCCAAACTACAGTGGGGAAGGAGGGAGGGTAAATTGGACGGCAGCAATGTGGATCTTCGAACATCTACATTTATGGTAGGTACAAAACTGTACTATGTTCTTCATCTCACATTGTTGCAGTCATAACCTGTGGGTAGAATCCCAAAGCAAAGGGAAAGGGAGGTTGGTAAAATCAGAAAGCATTGGGAGCTGCTAACATACCTTGTAAAACTGCAGTAGCAAATCCAGCCCTAGACTTGGAGTAAAGAGGGAGATGATAATGTTTAGAAAAAGTGTGCACTGAACTCCAAGTAGCTGCTTCCAGAATATCTTTAGTAGCTACACCCCTTAAAAAAGCAGTAGAAGTGGCAGTAGCCCTAGTGGAATGAGGCCTGATTCCAGCCGGAACCTCCTTACCATGATGAGAATAACAAAAAGCAATACAATGGCCAATCCACTTAGAAATAGTTTGCTTAGAAACAGGTTTCCCCTGAGAACCCAAAGCAAAAGAAATAAACAACTGTTGAGACTGTCTGAACCCTTTAGTTCTGCTCAAATAATAACGCAACTGCCTGTGAATATCCAAAGAGTGCAAAATTTTCTCCCCTTTATTTTGGGGATCAGCATAAAATGTAGGCAAATGAATAGATTGGTTCAAGGCCACATTAGAAACAACCTTAGGCATAAAAGTAGGGTTAGTACGCAGGGATACCCTATCCTTATGAAAAATCAGGAAGGGTTCAACTGCCATTAGAGCCTGTAATTCAGATACCCTTCTAGCAGACGTACTGGCCAACAAAAAGCAGTCTTCCAAGACAAAAACTTCAACTCAGATGTAGCTGCAGGTTCAAAAGGAGGTAAAGTGAGTTTTTCCAACACAAAATTGAGATCCCAGGAAGGAGTAGGAGCTCTACGTGGGGGTCTTATGTTCTTTGCCCCTCTAAGAAATTGCTTAAACAAAGGATGAGAAAATAATGGTGGAGCACAGTCATAGTGAGCAGAAATGGCTGCAGCATGAACTTTAACAGAGGAGAAAGACAAACCTTTGTCTAGTAATTCTGTCAGATACTGAAGTGAAACACTCAAATTAGGTACTGAAACATCAAAGCTTTTTGCTTTGCTCCAAAGAAAAAATCTCCTCCATTTATCAGCATAAACCTTCCTTGTACTAGGCCGTCTGGCCTCCAAAATAACATTCAAAACTTGTTGAGGAAGCTGCAACCCTCCAGGGTCTAGAACAGAATATGCCAGGCTGTCAGATGCAGGGACTGTATCCTGATATTGAGTAAGTGATTGCCTGCCTGGGACAAAAGGTGTGGAACTGGTGGCAAAGGCCAAGGAGGCTCCCATACTAAACTCCTCAGCAGAGGGTACCAGTGCTGACGTGGCCAATCTGGAGCTATTAGAATCATTGAAGGCTTGTCCTGTCTGATCTTCAAGAGCACCTTGGGAAGGAGAGGCAGAGGAGGAAAGGCATAGACATGAAGATTGCTCCAACTGAATGATAGAGCATCCACTTTCCAAGCTTTTGGATGAAACAGCTTTGTGCAAAACTTTGGCAGCTGGAAATTTAGTGGAGAAGCGAACAGATCTATGTCTGGAGCTCCCCAAATCACTGTCAACTGTCGAAATACCTGAGGATCCAATTTCCACTCGTGGGGATCCACCATCTGTCTGCTCAAAACATCCGCTAAGGAGTTCTGTGCTCCTGGCAGAAACCTTGCCTGAAGAGTGAGGTGCAAACTGAGAGCAGTCTCCCATAAAATCATAGCTTGTCTGCAAAGAGGGTACGAATGAGTTCCCCCTTGCTTGTTGATGTACCACATGACAGTTGTGTTGTCTGTTTGAATCAACACTTGTCCTGGGTGAAGTAGATCCTTGAAGGCCATCAATGCAAATTGGACTGCTAACATCTCCTTCATGTTGATATGCAAATGTTGAAGTCTGGCAGGCCACGTGTCTTGAACCCATTTTCCATTGAGGTGTGCTCCCCAAGCCTTGTCTGAGGCATCTGTCGTTAAGATCTGACTCGCCTCTGGTCGGGTCACAGAGAGTCCCTTGTTTAGGTGACATTCCTGAGCCCACCACAAAAATTCCTTTTGAATGCAAGGTATTATTTGAATGACAGTGTCCAAATCGTGGCAGTGTTGCGTCCATACACTTTTGAGATACCATTGTAACTTCCTCATATGCAGTTTGGCATTGGGAAGCACCAGAATACAAGATGCCATGAACCCCAAGGCTTGAAGGACTGTCCTTGCAGTCAGCCTGGACCGTAGAGACAATTGGTGAAAGTAAAGGGAAAGGTTTCTTTGTTTGTCCGGGGTCAAAAATGCCATCTGAGAGGATGTATTCAGTCTCACACCCAGAAAGCACATGTCCTGAGAGGGTACTAGACTGGACTTTATTTCGTTCACAGAATACCCTAGGCACCTTAGCACTGCCATAACATACTGTAGATGGTGAAGTAACTTGTCTTTGTCTTGATCCAGAATCAGGCAATCGTCCAAATAAGGATAAATTTGTATTCCTCTTAACCTTAAGAAGGCTATCACCGGAGCCAGGACCTTTGTGAACACCCTGGGCGCAGTAGATAAGCCAGAGGGCAATGCAGAGAACTGATAATGTAAAGTCCCAGCCCGAAAATGCAGGAATCTCCTGCAACTGGGCCTGATAGGAACATGAAGATAAGCCTCTTTGAGATCCAGAGTTACCATCCAGTGATCTTTGCCTAGCAGAGGCAGAAGTTGTTGCAAAGTCAACATTTTGAATTTTGGAATGTCCAGGTATGTGTTGAGAATAGACAAATCCAGAATTGGCCTCCAAGTGTTTCCTTTCTTTGGTACAAGAAACAGACGAGAATAAAATCCTAGGCCCACTTCTGACGGAGGGACCTGCTGGATAGCCCCCATGTGAAGAAGTAAAGAAATCTGCTTGTGAGCCTCCACCTTTGCTGAGGAGGAACGTCTGGCATGCCTTTGAAAGGAGGCAATGTGTGGAAATAAAACTTGTAGCCTCGGTTTATAATGTCCAACACCCATTTGTCCTGGGTGACTAAAATCCAATTTTGTCTGAAAAGAGCCAACTTTCCTCCCAGAGGAGCTGCCAGACAGGAAGGATCGGGCAGCTGAAGATGCAGGTCATTGGGTCTGCTTACGAAAGGACTGACCCCTGCCCTCACTTGTAGACTGTGCAGGGGAACTCCACGTCCTAGGCCTGAAAGAACCCTGTGTCTGCGCTCTGCCCCTACCACGTCTAGATCTGCCCCTAGACTGTAAATCAGAAGAAGGGTAAGCCCATCCCTTAGTAGGCCAATTTCTGCTAAACTTAGGGGGCTGCACCTGTAAAAAATCCTTAACGCTCTGCATAGACTTAGCTTTGTCTTCCATTTTCTTCAGGACTGACTCCACAGGAGAACCAAACAAAACTTCAGACTGAAGGGGAGCATACAAAATTCGAGCTTTAACATGCTCTGACAAGTTCTGATCCTTAAGCCAGGCGTGCCTACGAATAACTGACCCAGTGGCAGCCACCCTGGAAGAAGCCTGTAAAGCATCAAAACCACACTGCAAAGAATGCCTACCCACCTGATCAGAGGCATGAACCAAGTCCTGTAATTCCTTACACTCAATGCCCTCTGCTAAAGCATCTACCTTAGATTTTAACTGAGTAAGTAGAAAATTCTGGTACTTCAGCATATGAAACTGACAATTCAAAGCCCTCATAGCAAGAGTGGAAGAGGTATACACTTTTTTACCCCACCTGTCCAAGGCTCTAGAATCCTTATCTATAGGAACTGGGTTTTTTACAACAGAAGCCCTGACACCCTTAGGTCCCTGGCTAATAGTTTCTGGGTCAGCCCTTGGGCTCTTATACAAATATTTATGCGCCTCTGGCACTCTGTAATACCTGTCTGGCTTAACCGGGGCAGGAGGCAAAGAGTCTGGATTAAGGGACGCCTCAGAGAAAACATCCTGAACAACATCCAAAACAGGAGGTATAGCCAAGGGCCTATGCTGCGGTAAAAACAAGAATTCCCTAAGCCTCTTACGGGAATCTGAGAAATCCTGACCTTCCCATTTAAAATGCTCCCTCATGGAATGCAGGGTTTCTGAAAAAGAAAAATCCTCTAGAGGGGAAGCAGAAGGAGTAGAATCCTCTGCGTCAGAATCAGAATAAGGGGGAAAATCCTGAATGTCTTCAGCCGAAGACTCTGAGTAATCTGAAGAATGCTCCAATCCTTCCACCTCTGGCTCCACCCTAGGCCTCTTATCTGGAGGGGGCATAGAACCTCTGATCAAGGTAATCAAATCTTCTGCCATTTTAAGCATGTATTTTTTAGGTACAGAACCTACAGAACTAGGACTGACGGCAGAGGCAGACAAACCAGGCCTGGCCTTGGAAGGTACCTTAGAGACAGAAGGAGAAGGCCTAACCACCCTATGTGAAGAAGGGAGTACAGCAACCTGAGAGGCCCCCTCAGCCTGACCCAACTCCTGAGAGGCCACATCTTGCAAAACTAAAGGCTCCCCTTGAGACTCAGCTGAAACCTCGGCTGGTTCTACAGATTCCACCATAGCGTCTAAAGAACTGGCGTCCGGAATGGACGACTCATCCTGCTTGGACTTAAGCGATTTATCCTTACGCTTCTTAGCGGTAGCGGGCGGAGGATCCGACGGCATATTGTAATTACACCGCTTACCGAAGACAAGCCTAGCACAATCTAACCTACGTTTAATGGTGCGCTTATTAAATCTAGCACAAAAACGACACCCGACTACGTCGTGCTCAGGCCCCAAGCAAGGAATACAGAGAGAGTGGTAATCCCTATGAGGTATCTGTTTCCCACAATAAATACAATTATTCACTTTTTCTGACATCCGGATTTAACTGAGGCAAGAAAAAACAAAAATATTCCCCAACGGGGTACTTAGCCCAACTAGGTTTTCGGTCTGAAACTCAGAATTCAAAAATTTCAGAACACCGAACGGCACTTGCAAATGCTGCTTCTGCTTCGGACCATGCGGCAAAAAAGACTGAGGATATGACGTCGGTCATGTGCTTTAGTACCACGGCGTACTGACGTCAGATCTAAGCGACCATGACCGACGCCAGCCTAACACTTTGGTATTCGGGCCGACCGAGGACATCGGACTACCCACAGGTTATGACTGCAGCAATGTGAGATGAAGAACATCTCATTATCGACTCATTAGCATATCTCTGAAAGGTACAGTAGAGATAGAACTTATTACTGACTCATTAGAATCTTTCTGAAAGGTACAGTAGAGATAGAAGTCATTATCGACTAATTAGCATGTCTCTGAATGGTAGACAACACTTACACGTTTCAACTTTATGGTGGTGATGTTCTTCCTAGAAACCCATGTAGAATGTTTCCCCCCTACTCTCACACACACTCACACACACGCACACACGCACACACGCACACACACCAACACACACACACAACACACACAACACACACACTAACAATCCCCACTCACATGTCTTGCTTGACGTGATAGAAATTAATCAATCACCTAAAGCAATGAAACTGCACATGACTAGCAATTCTTTTAATCACTATGCATGGTAAATTAGGAGCTATTGTCATTTCTGGGAAAAAAAAAACATGGCTAATTAGCATTAGCCACTCCCCTTGAATGCTGCATTATCATGAAGCGCTGCATGTGAGAACACCTTCCCTACTGAAGCCTCCACTAGGGGGAAAACAGTGGTAGGGAAGTCCAAAAATCAGAAAGGCTTACTGCATGGGGAAATGATCTTGTTAAGGCTTCAACCCTCTTTTGTTAAGTCTTCCTGAATTCCAACCTACGAATGTATATTGAAAGTGAGAAATGTTATCATGACTTACATCTAGTTCTTTGTCGGGTAAAATACAATAAAGTTGCACAAACAGAAAACCAATACAATAGTGTCTGAGATAATGTTCACTTTCATTTCCTACTATGGGTGTGTATTCAAATAGGGTCAGCAAGTCATATTTGTTTACATATGAGCTTTATCAGGAAGGCTATGTCACTTATTTTCCAGAAGCATATTTGTCATTCCATTCCATTAAGTATATGCCCTTTGAATAAAAAGCTTCCTATTGGTTTTCCATGACACATAATCATTACACAGGGTGTGTTTATGGAAATAAGGCCAACATTACTGTATTACTGCAACATGGGAAAGCTCACCAGGCCAGGACAGAGGAAGGACTGATAGACTGATAGCTGTTTACTGATTCTGTGAATGCCGGAGCATGGACATTCTTAGTGGAGCAATTTGTCTGGTAATCCTGGTAATGAATACAAATTCACCATGCTTATTGGCTCTGTGGCCCAGTGCAGAGCTATTTAAGGAATATAAATGCTCTCATTTCAAGGAAAATGGCTAAGAAACACTTCCTCTAGTTACAATTATGCACAGCAAATAATATCTGCCTTTTATATGCATGAATTCATCAGCAACATTTTGTGTGTGTGCATATATATATATATATATATATATATATATATATATATATATATATATATGGGTCTACCTGACAACGCCGAAAGCTGACAACACCGACGATGAGAACACCGACACCAGAAGATCGAAAACTGAGATGACTGATGGATGAAAACCCTGATGCTGAGAACACAGACATGTGAAAAGGCTGTGTAAGTATGCGGTAGTGACGGATGTTAGGGTTAGGGTGCAAGTAAGTTAAGTGTGTGATATTGATGGACTCTAGGGATAGGGGGTGGGTTAATTGAGTTAGGGTTAGGGCGCGGGTTAGGTGAGTGTGTGATAGTGACAGTCTTTAGGGTTAGGGGCAGGTTAAGTGAGTTAGGGTTAGGGTGCGGGTTAGGTGAATGTGCGATAGTGACAGTCTTTAGGGTTAGGGACGGGTTAAGTGAGTTAGGGTTAGGGTGCGGGTTAGGTGAGTGTGCGATAGTGACAGTCTTTAGGGTTAGGGGCGGGTTGAGTTAGGGTGCGGGTTAGGTGAGTGTGCGATAGTGACGGACCTTAGGGTTAGGGTTTGGGTTAAGGTTATGGATAGTTGTGTATGTAAGGTTTAGTGTGGGTTTGTTAGGATTTTGGTGTGCGTGTGTTGTGTGTGTGCTTTTTGGACAGGGGATTTGTTTTGTTTGTTGATTGTCGGGATTGTGGTTTGTCGGGCATGTGAGGTTTCATGTTTGTGAACTTTCAGTTATGTGGTGTTGGTGATTTCGTTGTTGGTGTTGTAGTGCATCGGTGTTGTCAGGTAGACCCATATATATATATATATATATATATATATATATATATATATATATATATATATATATATATATATATATATATATATATATATATATATATATATATATATATATATATATATATATATATATATATATATATATATATATATAGAGTATGATACATTGTTGTTGTTTACGATTGTTTATGTTTTTACTATTTTTGTGTTTTAAGTGTTACTTTACTCATTCTCTTTCATACTTATTGTGTGTTGTTATTCAGGCTCTTTGTTGTTCACTGTATTTTGTTTTGCCTTAAGGCTCAGCAGAGGCTGAGGGGGTCTTCTACCAGTCCTCTAAACAAGATAAACAAATACATAAATTATATAGGGGTACAAAATACCTGATACAGGGTGAGAGTAATCACTATGTGAACCATATTAAAAACTCGAGCATTTATGTTTAACCATTTATTTATTTGTTCATTTGTATGTTTAACATTTGATAACTGGGTTGGTGGACTGGACAAATAATCCATTACAGCCACGATCTGAGCTAGAACGGCAATCAAACAAATGCATAAAATGTAAAATACACTGTGAAAGTTGTTCAGATGGTAGATTTTCATATATACAAATAGTCAGGATTTACACATTGAAGAGTTAAAGCCACATAAACAATGCATATATGGTAAATTGTTTACATATATGTAAAGTAGGAAATATTTCTAGTATAAACTAGATTATTTAATGGTACTAAAACTGCATTGTCTGTTCAGTAAGTGCTGATATAGGTGGTTATCAAGCCAGTCACACTGAAGGGTGTGAAAGTAATGTTTTGTAGGAACTAGTCCAAGGAAGCAATGCTGGTATTATTTTGTAGTTTAGGAAAGACTGAATTATATAGAATTGAAGCCAGTTGATGCAATGTCTTCTCAGGGCAATTTAAGATGAAGGGTGACCTTTTCAGGGAGATGGCATTGCTAAATGTGTTCCATGGGGGGTCATTAGTAACAGTAAAGCATTGAACATGGGCAGGCCAAACATTTAAATGTAGTAGTTTACAGACAGAGGTGGGAAAGAAATCATGACCTATTAGTAAAATTTTATGAAAAATTTTACTGGGGAGGAATAGAAAGCAGTCGTGTTCCAGAATATGCAAAGTTAACAAATCATCAAATGTACTTACATATTTTCTGAGGAGGTTGTTGTTTATGGAGTTTGTTAAGGTAATACGAATCAATGCTGCAGTTTAGAGATGAGAAAAGTTTAGCAATTTAGTAGCTAGCATCTGGAGTGAGGACTCCTGATCCTGTATGAGAGCTTTAGGTGAGTACCTTAGATGTAATGATTTCTGTATAATGATGAAATATTTGGCTTGGATCATGTAACAGTTCTAGATATTTAGATGAGTAGATGAACTGGAATGTTCTATACGGTTGTTCAGGAGATCAGTGCTTGAAGAAGACAGTTAATTAGTTACTGTGATTTTCCAAATGGAAATGGTGTAGCTTTGGAAGAGATGACTATAATATTATACATGAAGAACAATCATGTTGAAGTCAGCTTGTAAGGACATTTGAAAATTAGACTAAAATATATTTATTGATTGATTGATATGTCAATAAATAAATAAACTTTGACTAGAAGTGGTCTATTCTGAAGTACTTTTCTAATCAAGATTGGCAATTACTTCCAAAGCAGAATGTGGTAATCAATGTATTTTATAAGAAAGAAAGGAATGACCTATGAATTATAACCCATTCTAAGATCTACAAAGCTGGAACCATTAAGAAGTCCCTTAACAAATTTACAAAATATAGCTCTAGCAGTTTGGAGAAAACTGGTTAAGATAGTAAAACCATACATCTCAATTGTCCAGATTTTCATAGAATGTCTAGATTTTTGCATCATATCTTTTGTCTGTTCCTCATAAAATGTGAGGCTTTCTGGCAAATTAGTGAGGATTGAAATCACCAAATAATGGCAGATGTTTGAGATTCAAATGTCATATCCTTCAGTAAATGCAAGGTAAAACAACATATTTTATTCTAACAACTTTCTAAGTTTATAAGAGCAATATTTAAAAGCTGTCCCAGTTTTGGGCCTTTGTGCCTTGATTATTACTAGGTTTGTTCAGATTTGTGCTAAGAGGATGGGAGTAATGACTAAAGCTAGGATGAAGATCATATTGCCTAAGAGATAATGTTTACCTCTCCTATATAGAGGACAATGCCTGAAGGAAAATAATTTGCTCAATGGTTTGTGCTATAGGTAGGACATTGCAATAGAGCAGTAGTAATCTACCAAAGCAGGATTTCTGGGTTTCATGGAGTGCAATGAGACAAGTACATTTGCATTTGTTATATGCCATTCTACTAGACAGAGAGAGAGAGAGACAGAGAGATTGATTGTGAGGCCAAGGGGATCCCATATAAAGATTCTAGACTTCCTGAGAAATTTTAAAAGAAGAGGTGGAAAGCAAAAGATAAGTTAAGGCCTTTAATGAGGAGTTCATATAGAACATTTTGTGAAATAAGGTTGAATTTAAAAAGAAGACAAAGTGAGTTTTTGTCACAGTGTGGTTGGTGTCTAGCAGATATGGGATGTTATGTGTTATGTTTGGTTATTTGGTATCCGTAGCTTCCAGAATGGGCAAAGAAATGAATGAAAAAAATGAAAAAAATGTATTTCTAGACGCATGATAATTATTTTTCCAATTCAAGAGAAAGAGTTGCACATAACAGGCTTAAAGTAATAGGAAAATGTTTAACAGCTAAACTTTGAAGGTCTGGTATGAGACAAAGATTCATTGTTTAATATAATCCAGACCTATTGATATGACCTATACAGACAACATAATGAAGGGTGGTACTTTAATACAGAGTTTCAGACTGGTGAGTTGCTAGTAAACGTCATTAAGTATCTCACATAAAATGCAAATAGATAAATAAATGGGGATGGTTAAATTCCAACAAGGTTGAATCAGGAATGTCAGTTGCCACCACTGTGCTACAACCTTGGTACTAAGCTATGGACTTACAGGATGTATCAAATAGATACAACATATGCAGCTTCTTCCCACATGCTATCAGGCTGCTGAACAACAAACCCATAGCCTAACCAGCTAAATGGGTAAACAAACATTATTTATGTGGAATATGTAATTGTTATTTACATAACTCTCTACATATCTAAATTTACATGTCTCTATCTGCACTATGAAAACTGTAAACTGTATGTTTTTTTGTTTTTTTTTTATGTGTGCCTCTTTCTTTATAGTACTGTTTGTTATATATCCTTATATTTCTATTTCTTATATTTCTGTTGTTGTATTATTCTTGTTTCTGCTGTAAAAACTTTCAATTTTTTATCTTTTTTTGTATTTATTTTTAGTATCTTATTTTGATTTCTATTTTTAGTATTTTTAAATTATTATTAATCTTCCTCCTATAAACTATAATTCTTATGGTATGAGCCTGATTCTTGAAATTTCGTGCAGTGGCACGCACTTTTTCCTCTGTGTTGATCTGTATGACAATAAAGTTTACTTTGACTACAGGCACAGATTAAGTAATGGCCATTAAGGTGATAATAAGAGAGAAGGGGATAAATATCTGCCCTTGTGGGTCTAGTTTTCACTGTCAAATACAGTGGCTGTCCACTTTGAGTACCCTAAATAAACTGACTGAAAACAACTTCAGTCATGGGCTGACAATAACAAGATAGAAGTCATACCATGGATTAACATTTCATATTAATAACAAAGGAAGAGTAAAACAGCTAAAATACTAAGGCAGCAGAGCTTAAAAATGCCATAGATCTTTAAAGGAAATGTTTATAAAAACAGTTAATGTTTAAACTCTAAGAAGTAGTCTGCATACATCACAAATTTCAACAGTAAAAAGGTATGCATGGTCCTAAAAATGTATATGGGGTGGGGGGGTGGGGTTGAAAAACAGCCCAAGGCCCAGGGTATACTTAATCTGCTATTGTATGAACTCTAACCTTAAGTACCATCTAGCTTCATCTTCTAACTATCTTTGCATCTTGAACTCAATTAAAAACAGGTCTTTGGCATAAATATGAGTGGAAACCTGGTTCCTCCAAACTAATTGGGTCACTTACTTTTTGGAGAGTGCCTTGAAATGTTCCATGTTTTAATCATCTTGGTGAGAGCCCTCATCCTACTATGTCCCTTATATCACACAATTATAAAGTGTAGGAGAGATTATTCATTTGTGTTCACAGCCTGCCAGAGACCCCCTTGTTTCTCAAATTAAGACTACCCAACCCCTGGGAAATGTCGTCTACCACTGACCTTGGAATATTGCCTTCCTTTACTCTCGCATTCTGATTCCAACAATGACGGGCTGCAAATGTCTTTAAATGAGATATGCCACTTTAAGGGATCCCCAGTCCATGGAGCTCAACTGCTTTACTTTGAGTAAGGCAAAGTTTTCTTTGCTCATTAATGTGGTCCACTAATTACCTGTTCTATCCTGAATTCATTGAATTGCAAAAAAGTAAAATTACACAGACATGCCAAGTGTTTATGCACAGAGGCACGCCCTCCTGCACCTCTAAATAAACCAACTCCATGGTTATGCAACCTTGTAGGGGCACGCACAAAATAACAGTTGTGTTACTTACCATAAATGTAGATGTTTGAGTATTTTCACTGTTGCAGCCATCACACTCGGGTCACCCACCCACAGGCAGCCCCCAGCTGGCCCAAAGACCAGAGTCCCAGCACCCTTTACAATGTTTAATCCAGTGAAAGTAACATCATGTATTTATTATAACCCCCTACTGTCGAACATTAGAATGCATTATATGTTGTGAAATTATATAGATCTTAGCTGATGTGAGCATGTCATGCAATCTCAAAGACGTAAAAATATTTTGTAGGTTTATAGAAATAGTACTTTAGAAACAGTACTTAATTGTGACTATGGTAAGATGGCACTTAGTAATAACCATAATGATAGTTGATATTTTGTAGGTTTACTGAATGAGTACTTAGAAACAGTACTTCATTGTGACTATGGTAAGATGGCACTTAGTAATAACCATACTTACATTTTATATTGTGTAGGTTTACAGGAATAGTACTTCAGAAACAGTACTTCATTATAACTATGGTAAGATGGCACTTAGTAATAACCTTAATGATAGTTGATATGTTGTAGGTTTACTGAAATAGTACTTCAGAAACAGTATTTCATTATAACTATGGTAAGATGGCATTTTGTAATAACCATAATGATATTTGATATTTTGTAGTTTTATAGAAATAGTACTTCAGAAACAGTACTTCATTGTAACTATGGTAAAATGGCACTTAGTAATAACCATAATGATAGTTGATATTTTGTAGGTTTACAGAAATAGTACTTCAGTAACAGTACTTCATTATAACTATGGTAAGATGGCACTTAGTAATAACCATAATGATCTTTGATATTTTGAAGGTTTATAGAAATAGTACTTCAGAAACAGTACTTCATTATAACTATGGTAAGATGGCACTTAGTAATAACCATAATGATATTTGATATTTTGTAGGTTTACTGAAATAGTACTTCAGAAACAGTACTTCATTATAACTATGGTAAGATGGCACTTGTTAATAACCATAATGATATTTGATATTTTGTAGGTTTACTGAAATAGTACTTCAGAAACATGACTTCACTATAACTATGGTAAGATGGCACTTGTTAATAACCATAATGATATTTGATATTTTATAGGTTTACAGAAATAGTACTTCAGAAACAGTACTTCATTATAACTATGGAAAGATGGCATTTAGTAATAACCATAATGATATTTGATATTCTGTAGGTTTATAATAATAGTACTTCAGAAACAGTACTTCATTATAACTATGGTAAGATGGCACTTAGTAATAACCATAATGATATTTGATATTTTGTAGGTTTACTGAAATAGTACTTCAGAAACAGTACTTCATTATAACTATGGTAAGATGGCACTTAGTAATAACCATAATGATATTTGATATTTTGTAGGTTTACTGAAATAGAACTTCAGAAACAGTACTTCATTATAACTATGGTAAGATGGCACTTAGTAATAACCATAATGATATTTGATATTTTGTAGGTTTACAGAAATAGTACTTCAGAAACAGTACTTCATTATAACTATGGTAAGATGGCACTTAGTAATAACCATAATGATATTTGATATTTTGTAGGTTTACAGAAATAGTACTTCAGAAACAGTACTTCATTATAACTATGGTAAGATGGCACTTAGTAATAACCATAATGATATTTAATATTTTGTAGGTTTACAGCAATAATACTTCAAAACAGTACTTCATTATAACTATGGTAAGATGCACTTAGTGATAACCATAATGATATTTGATATTTTGTAGGTTTACTGAAATAGTACTTCAGAAACAGTACTTCATTATAACTATGGTAAGATGGCACTTAGTAATAACCATAATGATATTTGATATTTTGTAGGTTTACTGAAATAGTACTTCAGTAACAGTACTTCATTATAACTATGGTAAGATGGCATTTAGTAATAACCATAATGATATTTGATATTTTGTAGGTTTACTGAAATAGTACTTCAGAAACATTACTTCATTATAACTATGGTAAGATGGCACTTGTTAATAACCATAATGATATTTGATATTTTATAGGTTTACAGAAATAGTAGTTCAGAAACAATACTTCATTATAACTATGGTAAGATGGCATTTAGTAATAACCATAATGATATTTGATATTTTGTAGGTTGACTGAATGAGTACTTCAGAAACAGTACTTCATTATAACTATGGTAAGATGGCATTTAGTAATAAACATAATGATATTTGATATGTTGTAGGTTTACTGAAATAGCACTTCAGAAACAGTACTTCATTATAACTATGGTAAGATGGCACTTCGTAATAACCATAATGATATTTGACAGCCTGACTTAATGAACAGCCAGGTGCTTGAAAAATAGTAACAATAGTAACAATATTAATTGACAGTATGTTTCTAAGAATTGACCCAATTTTTCAGTATTTGGGAGCTTATGTGGACAGTGACCTAACATTTGGTCAACATGTATCCATTGTTCTAAGAAAACCCTTCTATATTGCACAGCTTATAAACAAAGGCATTGTGTCTAGATCTTGAGATGTCATTGCCCTCCCCCTCATTTATTCAGCCATTATTAGGCCAGTCATTGAATATAATGCCCCTTTGACATGTATCTGTCCAGACATATGCAGCAACCAGAATGCCCACAGAGATACTTTACTAAAATAATACAAGGCTTAAACAAGATGTCCTACATGGGCCAACTCAAAGCCCCGTCACTATACTTGGTATCCTACAGACTGCTAAGAGGTGACCTGTGTCTGACATACAAAGCATTCTCTGACCCAATAGTGATAGATTTACTGCACATCAGGAAGTCAAATGGCATCACAGATACTTGGTCTGGGAATCTAAACCTGTTTGGCAACATCAACATAATGTCTTAGAGAAACAAGTGTATTTCACATAAGATATAGCTTCTCTGGAACAGACTTTCCACCCACAAAAAAACAAAGCTCCCCTCTGTCCATATTCAAGCACAACTTGGATCTATGGATGGGAAAAAGAAGATTTACCCCAGGACTGCCTCCTGTACTACTGATGGACAGAGGCAGCTCCTAAATGCTTTATTCCCCATAAATGATCTATGATATGATCCCAGTTATTCTTATTAGTGGTAATATATGATTATCAACCATGGGATGGGAAAAAACTTTTACTGCCTAAATGGGAAAGGTTAATTCAGGCAAAAAGGGGAAACTGGCTAGGCTTAAAATGACCTACAAGGGAACCTAGCCTAGCATTTATTTATTTATTTATTTAACATTTGTTGACTGGCAAAGTTCAAACAGGACAGAGCCCATTTTAAGTGGAGGCCCAGGGAGAAACACTTCAGACAAGTCTTTTAAATGTGGAAAGAAACCAGAGCACCTGGAGGAAAACCATATGAATGAAGGGAGGACAATCAGACTTCATACAAAAGGCACCTCAGGTGAGAATCGGACCAGAGACCCTCTTGCTGTGAGGTGACAACATTAATTGCTGCACCATTGCACCATCCATAGTATTTTCCTATGAACCTATTAATTTTTCCCAACAGGAAATACACTGTATGTGCAGGTTCTTCTTAGTAACGTGTATGTTGGAAGTTATGAAGTATTTGTGTAAGTGGTTACCTGACTCCTTTCTTTGTAAGAATCCATTCTCAAATACTTCTTTAATCCAGTTCTGAACGTCACTGTCTTGCTTAACTTCATCATCAGTTTTATAGAAGCAATCAACAAAGTTGTTAACAAATCTGAAAAAAAAGGAAAGGTGTCAGAAGTCCTGTGTAACAGATAGTTTCACTATCACTGAGACTATGAATAAACTGAGTTAGTAACTTTTTAAACACATTGCATATAAAAATTTAAATCAGAGGATATTGGGTTAAAAAATGTGCATCTACTTTACTACTGAGACCTGATACAATAATAATTTTAGTATCAATGGTGAGAACCTTAAAAGTATAGTGATATTATCTGCCTTCACTTTACTCTATTTTCCCTGGCTGGTAATATTTTAGATTGGGATCCACCTTTTGTGTGGGTGGATCATGCTATGTTGCCGCCATCACATACACTGTAGTGGCATTTCTCACCTACTAAGAGGGGCACTACTGACTGCTACAGATAAGTATTATAAGTTCAAATAATTCCTGTTAATTGGTGTTAATATCTGATTAGTTAATCTGCAGTTTGTCTAAATTCTAGTCACATTTTATCTTTAATCCATTGACAGGCAGCCTGGATTTCTGCAACACTGATTACCTGGCTTTGGGTGTGGACTTAGATCAATGGAAAACTAGCAATGGACTGAGAGACTGGATATCCCACAAGCTACTATTCCTCATTCTGGCAAAAAGGCTGAGTGTGAATTAAGGCTATAACAGTGTGTACATCATTGGGAGGTGGGTGAAAGCTACACTCCAAATTACTACACATCCTGTCTATCTACTGAAAATAGAATCTGCAGGAAACTTATCACATGGATGTTTGTAGCATGATATTTAATATTGGGACTCAAGGGTTAAGATCACCAGCTACTGCCATCACAATTGTCAGTGCAGCGTATAACACTGTCAATCAATTGCTGCCCATCCACTGGCTGCACAACCAAAGGAAAGTGAGACCCTAACTAAAATATGATACCTTGCCAGCATCATCACCCTTTATAGTTCTGTTCCAAGCAGCCCCTTTCATTCAATGGAAAGACATGGTGCTTGATTATGTGCAACTGCCCTGTAAACTCACTTACTGTTCATAGGACCTACTAAGAAATGTAAAACTTATAGCACATTTGCTCAAGTAATTAATCGTAAATTATAAAAGAATACAGAGCACCAGTTCTCTCATAGTAGCTTTATTGACACACATGTGGAAGACCCAAATTCAGTACAGACTCTCTCCGAACAAAAGAAGTTGTGAGATTATATACACTTAGATAATAGTAATATTTAATTAAATATGCACACCAATAAACAATGGAGGATTTACATATACCAATCAGGTAGCTCCCCGTAGGTATTAAGACACACCTGAATACTTATCGCTAGGCAGAAAAAGAAAATCGGACATAAGTCCATGTAAGGACTTGTTTTTCTTTTCCTTATAACTTTCTTGAGCTCAGTGCTTACTTACTCTGTGCAGTCAACCACGTACACTTAACCTTCAATCCACCTGCTTTTGACCTTTCAGATTTTACAGTCTCCCATCTGATGCTGATTAAGCATCACCATATAGTCTATCAAACATTTTCCCATAAATCAACATGACCATAACATCTGAAACCTTAGTATTATTGTACACATTTACTTCATTGCTTTTATCTTTCAAGATTGGCATGTAAAACTTTGATTGAGCTTTTGCTGCCTTGGTAGCCGACCATTTAAAAATTAGTGTCTTTATCAAAAACAGAACCAGGAAGGTTATTAACGCAAGAATAGCAATCAACATTAGTAGCTTTTGAATGCCATGACCTCAACAAGAGAACAAGTTAGCCAACCACACCCAAGTAGAGTTGTCAGCTTCTTCAGCTTCCAACAGTTCTGACACTTTCTGAATCAGCTCCAAATCGCTCATTATCTCATGTTGGTTGTCAGGGATAAAAGTACAGCACTCCTCATGGATTAGAGCACAAGTACCCCCTTTAGTCAAAAGTACAAAGTCAAGAGCCATATGGTTTTGCAGTACCACAGCTCTCATGGCTGTCAGCTCATCAGTCACAAGTTCTGGTGCTGAGGATGTTGTGTTACTCAAGGTTTCAAGGAGTTTCGACAGCTTTCTTAGTTCCCAAATTGATTTCACAGTCCCAAGTTTCTACTTCACATACTTTTCAAAACTATAAATCTGGGATGCCCGGTGAGGCGCCATCTTTATTACCTTGAATATCCTCTGGCTGGTGTGTGCTCCTGGCCCTAGTGACTCACTCTATGTAAGTTACTCTCAATTGCTGTTATGGATTGTATTACTTGTATAGTGCTCAAATGTTAAATATGTGTAGTATGTGTTCAGTTATTACATACAACACTGAATACCGCTCAAGCTGTCTCAACTAATCAGTGATTGCCCTAATTGTCTAATAACAACCATTTGTAACTGCGTTTCCCATGTGGAGTTGCACGCTAAGTTGCTTCCTTGAATGAGCGATATCCTACTGTTTTATTTTTTTTTCTTTACCAAGTAATGGTGCAGTAAAGGGTGATATTACTCTGTGTTTGTACTAAGCAACCCTTAAATACTAAGGGTATGTGTTGCAAAACATTTTATAATGACATCTAGACTAAATTTGTTCGGCTGTGCCTTTATACTGCCACTGGTAACTGTGCTTACTGTGCCGAGTTTGCGTGGATTACATCATATCTGAGTGAGCGTTCTGCTACACTTTGTGTTTACTAGCCTGAAATAGGTGATTATCAGTGTTTTTCAGGGTTTTTATTTTACATCTAGCCTATTGTTATACATTTGGTATTATTCCTCCTTGTCTTGGGCATTTCTGCACCAAATTTGCCCTTTGCATATTGTATGTACTGCTTCTTGACAGAATCCCTCGGAATTGTAGAGTTTGACCATTCATGCATTAGCAGACATAAATAATGCTCAGGGGCTGGGAAACATGCTGTATCTCGCTGTCCATTGCTGTAATTGGGTCACAGCCTCTCCAAACGTATTTCAGCAGCATGTATTTTTACAACTTTGAAAATGACTGTGTTTAGTACCGTGATTACTCTTTTTGGACCTAGCATCTACCTTGTATTGTACTGAGTAAGTTACAATAGTTCTGTTCATTCATATGCTATATCGGCCCCTAGATTACAATTTATTATTTCCACAGCCTGAGGGAATATGAATGAACTGTAGCATTCTATTATTATTGGTAAATGGCTATTGTAGCTCACAGGAGCTGGGATATTATAACATCTATAGGCTGCGCTAGACTGTATTTAGCATGGCCGCTGTGCAAGGTCAAAGTCTAAAGGGAAGTCTCTGTGTTCATCAGTGGCAGTGGTAAACACTGAACAGCCTGCCTGCCCCTGTGGGAGTGGTTACTGCCTAGAAACTGTAGTTTTATTGGCCATTTTGGATCAATTCCAAACTCCTTGATCCCCCTCTCTTAAAACCCGATTGCCTCATGGTTTTGGCATCTTTTCAGACTTGTTGGCTGTTGGTGAAGCACCCACCAAGAGGAGAAAATGCTGAGAGAAGAAAGGAGCCACTTTTGAGATTTTAAGTATTTTTCTTCAGATTATTTGTTAAGATTTCTGCATTGCTGCCTACTTTTTGGCATTTTCCAGCTTGCTAAACTTGATATCTGGAACTGTATTTAGAACACATCTAGAGCCTGTTTACTGCATTTCCTGTATTGCACTTATTTTAAAATCGTTTTTTTTCTTAAAACTTGCATTTTACCTGTCTCTGGCCTAGCACTCAAGTGTGGGGTCATTTATTGGACTGTTCTGACTTGTTGCTACTTATGTATCTCTGCTATCTTTAAACAAAACAAAAAAAACAAAAAAATCTTGCTTTTTTTTCCCACTTTCTGATATTTAAAAAAGTTCAGTTACAGATTTACTGTTCTGAACTGTTTGTAAGTTTCTTGGAGGCCATTGCTTGCTTGGGCTAAAGGGAAGTCTCTGTGTTCATCAGTGGCAGTGGTAAACACTGAACAGCCTGCCTGCCCCTGTGGGAGTGGTTACTGCCTAGAAACTGTAGTTTTATTGGCCATTTTGGGTCAATTCCAAACTCCTTGATCCCCCTCTCTTAAAACCCTCTTTTGCGTGTTTTTGCGCATAGCGCAGCATCGGGCAGCTCCGTTTAATCAGGTTTAAACTATTCCCGGTTCCACAAAGTCTGCTCTTCACTTTTTCCATTAGAACTGTTCCAAATCTCAAAGTAAGCACTATATCTTCCTTCTAAAACCCAGCAGTAGCTAGGATAAGTGTCTTATAAGTAAGCACTAATAAACTAAAGCACTACACCATCTTATACACCCTTTAAGTACTTGGCTCCCTATTGGTCCTTTTTGATCAAGTCAAAAAGTAATTCCTTATACTATTCTGGCATGTCCAAAAGTCAGTCTCAGGTTTACTCTCCAGTCCAGCTGGTGGATATGGGAATCTTGAGGCAATGTTACAACTGCCTTATGTACACAGACCACCCTCTCCTCTTCCCAGCAAGCTCAAATATATGTGAGAGATGCAACTATATAGCCAAACTGGAGGCTGAGCTCTCTCAGCCCAGTACTGGTGCAGTCAGTCAGGAGGAGAAGGTAACCACACACACCACAAATCCAGTCTCACATAGACCTATCGCAACAGCAAACCAAACACATAAACACACAAAAACATACTCAGAGGCTCTAAATAAAAATCTGCCCAAGCAGCAGAGACCTCCAAAGCAGACATCCAAGCAACCGCTACCCCACAACAATACCCACATATCACATAGTTCACAAAGTCAGTGTGCCACACAGTCACAGCCCTTAAGGCTAAACAACACACCTAATACACTTGTAATAGGTGACTCTATTGTCAGACACACTGATGTCCCTCTCACCAGGCTGAACAAGGAGAAGGTCACTGTAAGCTGCCTGTTGGGTGCCAGTATCTGCCACATAACACAAGCACTCAGATCACTCCAAAGCAAGTACAAATATGACTCCATCATTGTCCATGCTGGCATGAATAACTTGAGATGTACCTCCCTGGATTACATGAAAAGAGACATAGAGCAGCTCTCTGATCATGTGGCCCAGGCCGGTATGACCCTGACCTTGAGTAGCATCTTACCCTCACCAAGAATGATACCACAGTATAAAGACAAAATGATCAATCTCAACAATTGGCTAAAGTATTGGTGTCACTCAAAGGGGATCCAGTGTCTGTCAGCCTGGGATGACATGCTTGACAAGCCATGTTGCTTCACTAGGGATGGCTTTCACCTGTCTCCCCTGGGTTTTTGAATACTGGCCAAGGCTCTTGCCACCCCCATAGTGCCTTTTTTAGGCATGGCTCAAAAGACAAACCCACCTCCTTAGACAACACAAGGAAAAAGAAACTAAGGGTAATGCTGCTCAACGCCAGAAGTCTAAACCTCAAGATGCACGCACTCAAGGCTCTCCTCAGTATGGAGAATATAGATATCTGTGCAGTAACAGAAACCTGGTTCAAGGCTCCCGAGAGCACCCCAGCACTACCAGGCTATACCTCATACCATGCTTTTCAGCTCCAAAACTCGGACCGAACCACAAGAGGAGGGGGAGTATCCATATTCATCAAAGATACCCATACCTCCAGGCTAGTGGCACTGCACAAAGCATCTGAGACCATCCATGTGCAACTAACAGTGGGAAAACTGCCTTCCAGTTTGTAGCCTGCTACAGACCACCCTCCCAAACTCAGGAACCTCACTGGGCTTTCCTGAAGACACTGGAGCATATGAAGATCTCTCCAAACACCATTATATTGGGTGACTTTAACTACCCAAACATAGACTGGGAGCACTACTCAAGCCCCAACACCCTAGCCCAATGGTTCCTAGAATTTATAAACTCAAATGCTATGGAACAACTGGTCACCACTCCCACAAGAGGGGAAAACATATTGGACCTGATCATCACCAACATGGGGACTCTATGTTCCATACCAGAGGTATACCCCTCATTGGTAATATCTGACCATAAATTAATCACTATGGACATCCATATCCCATCCACACCCCCAGGAAAGGAAACCACGGTCAAAAACTTCTCAAAAGCAAACTTCCCACTTCTCAAAACCAAGGTGGAATCCTTCAAAGCCCCAGGGCCAGTGGTAAATACGGCCCAAACCGCAGAATCCTTTACAAACGCATTCAATGGATACCTACAGGAATGCATGGATCATGCTATCCCAAATAAAACCAAGACACACTCCTCCAAAAGCAGGAGACCTGTCTGGTGGACCCCAGCCATAAATAAGCTGTACAACAGAAGGAGGAAATTACTATATGATAGAGCAAAATCCCTGAAAGGGAAAGCAACTCTGATCAGTACTAGTAAGAAACTAAGATCCCTCATAAAATCATCTAAGGCTAGCTTTGAAAGAAAAATTGCACAAGATGCTAAAGATAATCACAAGGCTTTCTTTAGTTATGTCAGAAACCTGGGTGGAAACTCCCAGATATGCTCTGAGTTAGTGCAAAATGACAAAAAATACACTGAACCCACAGACATTGCCAACATCCTGGCAGACAGGTTCAGTGCAAACTTCTCCCCCCTCCCCCCCAAAGGAGCAAATGACTATCTCAACAGAGTGTAGCCTCCCTGACATCACAGATGCACAGGTGAGAGCTGCCCTCTCCAAAGCAAAAAACACAGCATCAATGGGACCGGACGGTGTCCCGGGCTGTGTTTTACATGAGCTCCAAGAAGAACTGAACCCTCACTTAAAATCACTGTTCAGTCTCAGCCTTACAACAGGATATGTACCCAAAGAATGGCGTACAGCAACAGTGGTCCCACTCCATAAAGGTGGTGCCACAACGGACCCCAGAAACTATTGCCCTATAAGCCTAACTAGCCTGGTCTGCAAAGCTATGGAGCGTATCATCATGGAACTCACAAACAACGAGATTAGGAACCTCCAAACACTGGATCCTACCCAATTCGGCTTTGTTAGGGGCAGATCTTGCCTCTTGAACCTGGTTGATTTCTTTGAAACAGTCACCAAGGCCATAGACGAAGGGAAGGTAGTCCACACAGCCTACCTTGACCTTGCAAAAGCCTTCGACACAATACCCCACTCAGGCATCATAAATAAGCTCACCAGCTTAAATATCAACCCCTATGTCACAAGATGGGTTGCAAACTGGCTTAGGGATAGAACCCACATGGTCAGAATTGCAGGTGCCATGTCAGACTCTAAACCAGTTACGAGTGGCATCCCACAAGGCTCAGTCCTGGGACCTCTCTTGCTCTGTATATATTTCTTTGAGGTACAGGCTAACACAGGAGGACTATGGCTGACAAAGTTTGCAGATGACTGCAAACTGGGGATCATAATCAACTCGCCTGCTGACAGAAGCATCCTCCAAAAAGGTCTCTCAGAGATGGATAACTGGTGCCAGAGCCATGGCCTAAAGCTAAATGCCAAAAAGTGCATAGTCATCCCCTTTGGGAAAAACAAAGTGCCCATAAATTACCACATAGGTGGTAATCCATTAAGTATGGAAGTA
This sequence comes from Protopterus annectens, assembly GCF_019279795.1. Lineage (NCBI taxonomy): Eukaryota > Metazoa > Chordata > Ceratodontiformes > Protopteridae > Protopterus > Protopterus annectens. The sequence goes on from NC_056737.1 coordinate 1,188,185,303, forward strand.
GTAATTAGGGATTTGGGGACCCAAGTAGATTGCAATCTCTCTTTTGACAATCACATTGCCAAAGTGGTTAGAAAGACATTCTATATAGCCCACCTTATCACAAAGGGGTTCACATCTAGATCAAGAGAGGTCATTGTGCCCTTCTACTCATCACTCATCAGGCCCATAATTGAATACAATGCCCCATTTAGGATGTACCTTACCCGACACCTGCTACAACTAGAAAGACCCCAAAAGTACCTCAACAAGATGATCAAGGGACTCAAACAGATGCCCTATGCAGTTAGGCTAAAGAAACTCCAGCTCTACTCAGTTGCTTACCACCTACTCAGAGGCGATCTGTGCCTGACGTATAAAGCCATGTCCAACCCAGAATTAACGGACATGCTCCACCTGAAGAAATCCAAATCCATTAGAACTACATGCTCCAGTGACTTAAACCTCAGCACAGAAATAAATAGAACATGCTGGGGGGACAGATTCATATCCCAGAGGCCCCCCTCACTCTGGAACAAAATCCCAATCCATGTCAGACAGAGCCCCTTGATGACCCTCTTCAAGGGGAATCTTGACGTTTGGATGGGAGATCATAAGTTTACCCGTGGGATCTCTTCTGTGTCACTGCTAGACAGAGGCACGGTAAACTAACCTTAAATGGGCTATCTTCTGTGACCTACTATACAGAGGCACAGTCAACTAATCTAAGAAGGGTGGCAAAAGCCAAACACACTCTGGCTAGGCTTGTAAATGCCCTAGGGCAGATAGCCTAGTATCAGCCTATGAACCTATGAAAGTAGCTCATAGGAGCTTGCAAATACAGATATTTAAAGGCTGTGCAAGGCCATATTTAGCACACTTCCTCCACACTAACATGTAAAGCTTAGGGGCTTATTTTAGTACTGCAAAACATCTGCATAGTTTCTGTAGCACATAGCTGTTATCATTGTTTGTTAGTTTTGCTCAACTAGCTTGTAGATGCCTGAGAGAACTGCTGTGTTATTATTTCCAGTTACTTTTTCTGAGTAGTGCTTTCAATACTGTAATACACCCTGTTTTACATGTAGCCCTCCACTGCTTTATACCTCTCTAGCCACTCCCTCAGTCCCATTACCAAATCCTGACCTGCATCTCATTAGGGATATTCCCTAGGTAATCCATCACTCCTCCCACATCTCTACAAACTCCACCTCTCACTCACTACCTTATAACTTCTATATCACAATGCCTAGTGCACCCATATCTACTTACCTAAAACACTTAATCTTGTACTCACTGCTACCCTTCCTTTTCCTACCCTATATCCTAACAGCCTATGAACATTTCAACTCCTCTAACTTCCACCATCCCTCTAAATAAGCATCCCTACCAACTATAACAACCACCCTTGAATACATCAACATAACATCTACAGCCACCTATCTTCTCCCAAAGTATCATAGGTTGCCCATATTACCTATAAACATTTCCAAACCAAGAAAACCCATAATATATTCTATCATCCACTAATTCACACACACAGACTACACCAACACCTCCTACTAGATGGTTACATTCATCCCAACCCTGGCCCCACCAATAACTGCCCCACTAACCCAGTTAGACCCTCTCCCTCTACCTTTCACACCCCTACAAGGCCTTCTAACTCCCTCTTCATAGCTCACCTAAATATACAAAGCATAAACAATAAAGTGACCCACCTGCATGCTCTCCTAGAAGTACATGAATTTGACATCTTATGCCTAACTGAAACATGGTTAAAACCAGCAACCCAAGACTATGAAATCACCCCTCCAGGATACAATATTTTGAGATTAGATCACCTGAACAAGAAGGGTGGGGGCGTAGCCATAATATATAAAGCTGGGCTCTCCAAATTACTTTACTAGATATACACCCACCTTCAGATACCAGTACTAAAACTATTATCGCTAAACTTCAACTAAACACTTGTAAGTCCATCTACATTATATGCTCCTATCTTCCTCCTGGTAATAATATCACCACCCTTGAAAATATCCTTAGCTGGCTTTCCACAAACTTCCCTCAAGAAACCATAGTGCTAGGTGACTTTAACAGACTGGAATAGCTGTAATACTGATAATCCTACTAACCACATAAATGTACATGGCTTTTCCCAAACTATCTCCTCTCCTACCAGAATCCACAAACTGACTAATAAAGAAAGCATCTTAGATTGGATTCTAACAAATACTCAGTCCCCAACATATAAAATAGGCACCCTACCAGACGACATTAGTGATCATTCACTAACATATATAATTAGACAAAAAATGAGTGCTCCCTACCCTACCGCTTACAGAACCACTCGTTCTAATAAACATTTTAACCCTGCAAGCTTCCAAAGTAAACTTAAGTGTTTGTGATTGGTCACCCCTAAAACACCTCCAGCTAGAGGACGCAGTGACATACTTCAACTCCAAATTCTTAGAAATCTTGGACTACCATGTTCCTACTTGTACCCTTAGGATCAGGACAAGAATTGCTCCATGGCTAACTAAGGAAACTAAGCAAAAAATAAAACTTAGAAACAAATTTTGGGCCAAATGGTGTACTACTTAAGGCCCAGCTGATCATTTAAAATTTAAACAGTTTAGAAATACTACTAAAGCATTAATACCATTAAATAAAAGAAACTTCTACTTTCAACTTCAACAAACTAACCAGCATAAACCACAAAAATTCTGGACAGGTATCAATAGACTCCTGTATCCAGGTCACTTGAAGGCACCAGCGCCATCAGGAATAGCCCATGAGACTCCCAAACAAATTGCTGATGCCTTTAATACCTTCTTTACTGATGCCATCCAGTCACTCTAACTCATTACCTCCTGTATCCTCCAATCTGCCCTCCTCCACAACTAACTTAGCGCCTTCATTTCAACTATAACCTGTTCCTACATCCCGCATCTGTACCCTTCTTCACAAACTCAAACCATCTACCCCTCTGCTGACCTACTACCTGCCAAATATCTGCAAATTGCAGCTAAAGTTATAGCATATCCTATTTCTATCTTAATAAATAGAATCATAACAGAAGGCACCATCCCATCCATTTGGAAAATCTCCCATATAATCCCCCTACACAAAGGTGGTAATTCAACAGAACTCTAACTTTTGTCCAATTGCCCTACTCTCTCCCTTAGCTAAAATTATGGAAAAATGCATCCACCATCAACTGTTAGACCACCTTCTCCAAAATAACCTATTAGCTAACTCTCAACATGGCTTTAGACCTTTCCATAGCACCACCACTGCCCTCCTATCATTTTCTGACCACATTAACAAAAACCGTAACAATAATACCCTTTCCTCAGCAACCTTTATTGATCTCTCTAAAGCATTTGACATGGTCAGCCACCACCTACTGTTGAATATACTTAAGTCCCTCTCACGTGACAGTCATCCACCACCTACTGTTGAATATACTTAAGTCCCTCTCACGTGACAGTCATCCACCACCTACTGTTGAATATACTTAAGTCCCTCTCACGTGACAGTCAGCCACCACCTACTGTTGAATATACTTAAGTCCCTCTCACTCGATACACATGCACTACTGTGGTTCAAGTCCTACTTCGCTAACAGGCAGTGCTTTGAGACAATAGTCTATCTAAACTCCTTCCTGTCACCCTTGGTGTACCCCAAGGTTCTATATTAGGCTCTCTTCTATTCTCAATTTTTATTAATGATCTAAATGTAAACATCCCTCAAGCCACATGCATACAATAAACAGATGACTCCACATTAATATGCTCCGCTACTGGACCATCTGAACTGCAGTCCCTTACCCCAAATGTCTTTGAATTAGTAGAAAAATAGTTCTTACAGCACTGTCTCCTCCTTAACCCCAAAAAGACTAAACTATTGCTCTATCTCCTGACACTACCACCAAACTCTTAGGAGTAACAACAGACCACATCCTTAACTATGATACTCATAATAACACCACCATAAAGTCAGTTAACAGAAAACAAGGCTCGATCTATAAAATTAAACCCTTCCTCACTCCCATAGCTAGAACTACTATTGCCCACACCCACCTTATCTCTACTCTCTTATATGCCTCTCCTATATACACTAATTTATCTAAAAGTAACCTCAACAAGCTGGCAACCTCCTACAATAACATTGCCAGATTTGCAACTGGCTCCCCTTTTAGAACCCACCACTGCCATAATCTGAAACAACTGGGTTGGCTGGAGATGCATAATAAAATTCTATTCCACCAAATTAATACTGCCCATAGGACCCTTTATCATCCATGCAAGACACCAATACTCACAAGTCTAATCACCCCATATAAAAATCTTACACACCTACACTCAGCAAATAAATTACTGTTAACTAGACAAAAACCCAATAACAAAGCAGGGGATTCCCTTTTCTCTAACACTGTGGGAAAAACCTGGAACCTACTTCCTAGTGAACTCACACCTCTTTCATCTACTCCACTATTCAAAAAGGAACTCAAAATATGCCTTAAAACCCACTGGCTATGTCCTTGTACCAACCCTGACTGACATCCCTCTTCATGTTATCCCAAAGTCTATCATTAAATACTACTCACCTCATAGCTACTTTTAAGACCATTACCTCCTTCCCCTCTGTTAATCTGCTCATATAACTATCCAGAGACTGTACAAAACTCATTCTTTTCAGAGACTATTATAGATTAGGATAATTGTACCCATGAAGGCCTTTACAAATGTGTCACTGCTTTATATGAGCCACTGTCATTAAATTTGTGGCCCTGCCTTGTAAATAATTATCTGTTCTTCTGTGACATTTATACAACTTTGATTTCAAATGTCTCACACCCTTCTAAATACTTTCTTTCTTCTACTAGTGTTTGGCCAAAAAAAAAAACAAAAACAAAAAAAAAATCTTTTATTTTGTTTATCTATCATAATTACTATGTTACCTTGTATACAACTATTGTGTCTGACAAGTGAACTGTATCTGTAGTTGCAATATTCTGCTTTGTTTTATGTGGAGCTTTTCTCTCCAGGCCTCTACTGAAAATGGACATATATCCAGTTAGACTAGGCCGGTCAACAAATGTAAAATAAAATAAATAAAAATAAAATAAGAGGGTATCATGCTAGCCCAGGAAATTACATCATCCCCGAGGTCCATATCTGCTAACCCTTTAGTGCTGACATGGGCAAGATCGTGATGATAAATCCAGGATGCATCCACCTTACCCACGGTGTTGTTGGGAGTCTTTACTCCTTGAATATTTTGGATTTTTACTCGGGGTAATGTAGATACATGTTATATGGCTGGGACTAAGTAGCCCAGGAAACAGCTGCCAGACCAATTCTCAGGTAGCCATTTATATGCTCTTTTCTCACAGATAAAGTAGCACCCATCATTCAATGAGATGTTTTCAGAAGCCTTATTGTTAATAACAGTATGAAAAAATACATCAAAGCCCAGGTCATCTTACATTTGGGCGTATTTAGAGAGATTGTCTCTGCATATCATTTTCGAAAATCCATTCTTGTCGATGAAGTAGTCTGTGAGTGTTGTTAAGTCTCTTAGATGTTGCTTTCTTCCTGGCAGTACCCTGTGGGCACAGTCTCCAATCAGACAAGGATGCTTCTTTGACCCTTGAGTGATTTGCAATGGAAGATAGGAGAATGGCATGGCAAACTCTTATGATGGAAGTGTCACAACTGTTCCACCCTACTTTTTTAGATCTATTCTACTTGAGACCAAAATGCCATGCTTGTGAAAGGCCAACAAAAGTGTCACAGTCTAGTTAGGATGTGATAAGAATCCCCCAGTGAGACTGGTTGAAATAGGCTAATACAGAGAGGTGTTGAGGAGAAAGCTGTTGAATAAAATGCCATCATGAGCAGTAGGAATTGCAGAGCAAACCCAATAGTTATTGATATTGAAAGAGAAGGCATAGGTTAACTTGAAGGCATGATACATTTTAAAGTTCGGGTGCCAAGTGGATGCTTGTTCATGAATGCCAAGATGTGAGGTGGTTACAAGGTCAGTGATGGCAGCAGGAAAAAGGAATGGCCACAGCAGAAAAACCAGGAGTACAATAAGAGTGCTACATATACAAATACAGTGTTGCTGAGGAAATGCTGTGGTCCACAAAGAAGGTTGAGATTGCAGCTGCACAGCAGTGCCAAAGGGATGAAGTGTCCTGGGTGAAGGATTGGTCATATCTTTCAGGGGGTGCATAGTGGCAGGAGAAGCTGTGGTCATGGCTGAAAAGGTGGGATGAAGTCTGTGGCCTTAAGAGGGTGGTTTAGTTTGATTCTGGGTGTGATGTGCCACAGGTTCAAGAATGTCCTGGGGTGAAGAGAAGGAAAGTGGCTGTTGATCTTCCAAAGGCATGACTTTATTGACTTGTGAAATGTGTATCAAGGTAGATGATCCTTGTAGTCAAATTGCAGAGGACGTGGTGAGCAAAACCAGGTAAGGCTCCTTCTAGCGGGGCTGCCAGGCAGTTTTCTGACTGAAGTATTTAATATACACCCAGTCCCCTTTTTGAAGGTGATTTTCCAGATCAGGTTCAGGTAGAGTTTGAGCTTGTAAGACCTTGCAGTGGTGGCGCTGTAAAACAGAATCAAGAGATTTGCAGTAGGACAATAAATTAGCATTATGTACTGATAGTCAGAAAAAAGGAGGTGGTGGGGTGAGAGGCATTCAGATCGGTCAACCCATAATAATTTCATGTTGAGAAAGACCCTTGGAATGAAGAGTTTGGCCCCGCATGGAGAATACTAAAGGTAGTGCTTGTACCCAGGTAAGGCCTGTTTCTGCAGTGACTTTAGATAATCGTACCTTAATAGTCTGATTAGCCCTTTCAATAATGCCAGAGGCTTGAAGTCTGTAAGGGCAATCAAATTTCAGTACAATACCTAGCATCTTGCAAATAGCTTGTGTCAGTTGTGAGGTAAAGTGCGTGCCTCTGTTGGATTAAATATGGCATGGTATCTCAAAACAGGGAATAAACTCAGTACATAGCTTCTAAGCAACAGAAATAGCATCATGTTTGGCACATGGATAGGCATCAATCCAGCCAGAAAAAAACATCAATTGTGGTGAGAAGGTATTTGAAACGTGCAGAGGGTGGTAGTTCAATAAAGTCCCATTGGTGTGCACAAAATGGACCTGAGGGTTTTTGCAGAGGCTGGGTGGGTCCTAGGTGCCTTTTGAAAAGTTAAATTGTAAACAAATTGAGCAGCTTGACACAAAATGGGGTACAGATTCTGAAAGACCAGGTGCACACCAATCACATTGAATTAGCTTGATTGGTGAGTTCTGACCCAAATGGACAGGAAGATGATATCCACAGATCAATTGATATAAAAAGGCCTTTGGTGTTACAGAACACACATCTGGATGTCTCCAGATGGAGTCCACACCACATTTACAATTTGCATGTGTCCACTGAGCCACCTCAGAATCTGATGCATTATTCTGTAAATTCAATAAACACTGATTTGAAAAAGTAGGCATCTGCAACACTTGTTGAAATACATACAGCTGCATTGATTGTCCCTGAACAGAGGTGGAAAGAGCAGCTGTTTGGTAGCCCAGTCTGCCATAGCATTTCCCTTACTTTCAAGAGAGTCATCAGACTGGTGAGCTGCAACTTTCATAACAACAACTTGTTTTGGTAGCAGAAGATGTTGTAACAAATTGTCAACATAAAATAATGGTACCACTTGATGTAAGGACCTCCTTTCTTTCCAAAAGGTGCCAATGTCATGTACTACACCATGCGCATAACAGCAATCTGTGTAGATATTGATTGTTTTGTCTTACGTCAATCAACAGGCAGTAGATAGAGCTACTAATTTGGCTACTTGGGCTGATGAACCAGGGGACAAGGTTCCAGTTGACAATACAGAGTTCAGATAACAAACAGCCCAAGCAGCTGACAGCTGTCCATTTTGGTTGTGCAGACAAGCTCCATCAACAAACAGTACCAAATCTGGATTTTGCAAAGGGACATCCTGGAGATCCAACCTAGGAGGAAGGGAAGAGTTAACAACAATGAGAAAATCATGGGGCTCACCCTCATCCAAGGTGGGGATTAACGATGCTAGATTAAGTGCAGGGCACCTGACAATTTGGATGGCAGGGTTAACCAGTAAAATCAATTCATGTTTTTGTCAATCGGGAAGGAGATAAATATTGTGTTTTTGTCTTTAAAAGTAAAGCATGAACAGCATGCGGGATGGCTAAAAAGGAGTCCTAATGTGATGGAAGCAGCAAGGTTCACCAGGACATCCTAAAGTGATGGAAGCAGCAAGGTCCACCAGGACATCCTAAAGTGATGGAAGCAGCAAGGACCACCGGGACATCCTAAAGTGATGGAAGCAGCAAGGTCCACCAGGACATCCTAAAGTGATGGAAGCAGCAAGGTCCACCAGGACATCCTAAAGTGATGGAAGCAGCAAGGTCAACCAGGACATCCTAAAGTGATGGAAGCAGCAAGGTCCATCAGGACAGCTGAGGTGTTGTGTCCTAAAGTGATGGAAGCAGCAAGGTCCACCAGGACAGCTGAGGTGTTGTGCCCTAATATGATGGAAGCAGCAAGGTCCACCAGGACAGCTGAGGTGTTGTGTCCTAACATGAAGGAAGCAGCAAGGTCCACCAGGACAGCTGAGGTGTTGTGCCCTAAAGTGATGGAAGCAGCAAGGTTCACCAGGACAGCTGAGGTGCTGTGCCCTAAAGTGATGGAAGCAGCACGGTCCACCAGGACAGCTGAGGTGTTTTGCCCTAATGTGATAGAAGCAGCAAGGTCCACCAGGACAGCTGAGGAGTTGTGCCCTAACATGATGGAAGCAGCAAGGTCCACCAGGACAGCTGAGGTGTTGTGCCCTAACGTGATGGAAGCAGCAAGGTCCACCAGGATAGCTGAGGTGTTGTGCCCTAACGTGATGGAAGCAGCAAGGTCCACCAGGACAGCTGATGTGTTGTGCCCTAAAGTGATGGAAGCAGCAAGGTCCACCAGGACAACTGAGGTGTTGTGCCCTAAAGTGATGGAAGCAGCAAGGTCCAGCAGGACAGCTGAGGTGTTGTGCCCTAAAGTGATGGAAGCAGCAAGGTCCACCAGGACAGCTGAGGTGTTGTGCCCTAAAGTGATGGAAGCTGCAAGGTCCACCAGGACAGCTGAGGTGTTGTGTTCTAAAGTGATGGAAGCAGCAAGTTCCACCAGGACAGCTGAGGTGTTGTGTCCTAAAGTGATGGAAGCAGCAAGGCCCACCAGGACACCTGAGGTGTTGTGTCCTAAAGTGATGGAAGCAGCAAGGTCCACCAGGACAGCTGAGGTGTTGTGCCCTAAAGTGATGGAAGCAGCAAGGTCCACCAGGACAGCTGAGGTGTTGTGTCCTAAAGTGATGGAAGCAGCAAGGTCCACCAGGACACCTGAGGTGTTGTGTCCTAAAGTGATGGAAGCCATCAAGGTCCACCAGGACAGCTGAGGTGTTATGTCCTAAAGTGATGGAAGCCAGCAAGGTCCACCAGGACAGATGAGGTGTTCTGCCCTAAAGTGATGGAAGCAGCAAGATCCACCAGGACAGCTGCAGCTGCGTTGTGCCCTAAAGTGATGGAAGCAGCAAGGTCCACCAGGACAGCTGCAGCTGTGTTGTGTCCTAAAGTGGTGGAAGTAGCAAGGTCCACCAGGACGGCTGCAGCTGTGTTGTGCCCTAAAGTGATGGAAGCAGCAAGGTCCACAAGGACGGCTGCAGCTGCAACTGCCCTTAGGCAAGCTGGCAATCCCGAAGCTACCACATTGAATTGGATGCTAAAATATGCTAACAGTCGGTACTCTCCGGTACGTTGTTGAGCTAAAAGGCCCACTGACACCTTATTTCATTCACTACAGAAAAGGTTAAATTATTTTGAGTAGTCTGGAAGGCCTAGGGCAGGCGGGTTGGATAATTGTACCTTGAGCTGTAGAAAGGCATGCTCGTGTTCCTCTGACCATGGAAGAGGCTCGGGAGTATCCTTCTTTAATAATACTAATAGGGGTTGAGTAATCTCTGAGAAATTAGGGTCCCATTGGTGGCAGTACCAAGCCTTTCCCAGAAACCCTTGGAGTTGACGTTGGGTGGTATGGTCAGGTGCATTTTGGATAGCAGTTATTCAAGAGGGCAGAACTTTCCTAGCACCATGTGAAATCAAATGACCCAGATATTTGACTTTGGGTTGGCAAAACTGCAGTTTGGATCTGTTCACTTTAAAATCTTGAAGTGCCAAATACTGCAAGACAGCAAGAGTGTCCCGGTGACATGCTTGTGACGTAGTAGAGGCGATGAGAATGTCATCAACATACCGCACTAGCATAGTTTCAGCAGGGAGAGTAAGGGCATATAAATGTCACTTCATTTCTCTGGAAAAAAAGAGTAGGTGATTCCACATACTCCTGGGGAAGTCTGGTCCATGTATATTGCTGCCCCTGGTATGTGAATGCAAAAAGATATTGGCTATCCAAATGATCCGGAATAGAAAAAAGTTGGAGGAAATGTCTATAAGAGAGGAGGCAGTGGCAGATGGAGGGATACAGCTCAAGATAATGGCAGGATTAGGTATTATAGGGAAAGAGGGTAGAACCACCTTATTAACAGCCCTGAGGTCTTGAACAAACTGATAAATCTCCCTGCCTGGTTTCATAACTGGTAAAATATGAGTATTGCATGGGCTAATGGTAGGAACTATGATGCCCTGTTGCAATAAAGATTCAATCACTGGAGCAATTCCTGCTTCTGCTTGGGCAGAAAGAGAATATTGAGGTACTTGGGCAACACAGCACCAGGCTTCAAGGTGATCTTGAATGGATCCGCATAATGTAGAAGACCAACATCATTGTCGTGGGTAGTCCATAATGATGCAGGAAGAGATTTGAGTGAGGGGTGGGAAGGAGTGGACTGTGATTGACACTGAGTGAACACCTCTTGCAAGTAATTTGAATCAGCCGAGGTACACATCCATAACATAACATGGTCTTGTTCTTCCTGTGAAATTTCCAGAAAGACTCCCCCTTTGGTGCAATAAATTGTGCAGCCTAGTTTACATAGCAAATCATGGCCAAGTAGGTTCAATGGTGCTGATATGCCAACTAAAAAGGCATGGTGTTCTATTAAAGGACCCATGGTCACTGGTATCTGCATTGTCTCAGGGTAATTTATCGGGACACCGGAACTCCCATGCCCTTAGTGGTGTTACCAGAGAAAGGAAGATTTTGAGCAGCCTTTGGTGTGAGCTTAGATCTGGTGGCTTCCGTATCAACCAGGAAAGGAATAGGATTATTTTTCACAGTTTGCATCACAAATGGATACTGCTGATCAATTGGAATGAATGAAAAAAATTGCTGTGCCTATTTAGAGGTGCCCTATAGTGACTGTTGGGCATCAGGCCAAATTGGAGGGGTCCAGGAAGAGTCCCAGTGCTAAGTTTGGCCTGGCAGAGACTGATCTCCTTGCCTAAAGGAGTTACCTTGGGAAACTTCCTGCAAGGGAGATGGCGGTTGTGGCACCAGTTAAGGACAACTGTCCCTCCAATGGCTGGCTTATTTGCAGTTAAAACAAAGGTTGCTATTTTCATCACTGTCCCTCATTTGTCTCTAACCTTGCTATCGGAAGCCATTATTCATGGGAGGTCATTGAGAGGGGCCTTGCATTCAAAATCCTTGTCCATTGCTAGCTTGTACATTATTTCCTCATCTTTCTGAGTGATTTCTCTCTCCTCGGCCTTGCTGCCCAAAAAAAGAGAAAATATGTAATTGGGCTTGAAGGAGATGATTTTGTATTTCCTTCTTTTCCTTTGCCATAACGTCAGGCAAATACTACACCTGGGTAACCAGTTCATGTAAGCCTAGGCTGGGCCTACTCATGGGTAATCAGTTCATGTAAGCCTAGGCTGGGCCTACACATGGGTAACCAGTTCATGTAAGCCTAGGCTGGGCCTACACATGGGTAACCAGTTCATGTAAGCCTAGGCTGGGCCTACACATGGATAACCAGTTCAGGTAAGCCTAGGCTGGGCCTACACATGGGTAACCAGTTCATGTAAGCCTAGGCTGGGCCTACACATGGATAACCAGTTCATGTAAGCCTAGGCTGGGCCTACCCATGGGTAACCAGTTCATGTAAGCCTAGGCTGGGCCTACACATGGGTAACCAGTTCATGTAAGCCTAGGTTGGGCCTACTCATGGGTGACCAGTTCATGTAAGCCTAGGCTGGGCTTACACATGGGTAACCAGTTCATGTAAGCCTAGGCTGGGCCTACTCATGGGTAACCAGTTCATGTAAGCCCAGACTGGGCCTACACATGGGTGACCAGTTCATGTAAGCCTAGGCTGGGCCTACACATGGGTAACCAGTTCATGTAAGCCTAGGCTGGGGCAATTCAAGCACACTTTCTTCAATTAGTCTCGAACAGGAGGCAGAAGACCATCTACAAAGGTAGCAGACAGCCCGCTTACTGCTGCTGAGGACTTGTTTTTCTTTTCCACATAACATTCTTGAACTCAGTGTTTACTTACTCCGTGCAGACAATGACGTACTCTTAGCCTTCAATGCACCTGCTTTTGACCTTTCAGATTTTACAGACTACCGGTTAACAAGATCCCAAGCAGCCTCGTTTCATCCAGTGGATGAACGAAGGGCTTATTATTGTGTACCCACTCTGACCTACACTGTGCAAAAAACCTTAAACTGCTCATGTGACTACTGCTAAACAATGCCCAAAGCAGACCTATTCACGCACTGAAAGGTCATGCTATTCAGTAGTTTGTAACTGCCTCCCTTACAGTAAATAAACCCTCTAACTGCTCCTAGTACCACTGGTAAACAAGGCCCCAGCATCTCCTCTCATCCACTGGAAGGACACACTGCTCACCTTTGTGTAACCACCCAGCTCACAGTATACAAAAAGCCTTACTGCTCATAGAAATACTAGTAAACAAGGCATGTCACAGCATTGTTAGACTAAAAATAATCCACATAACATGTTGTTTTATCAGCATTGTAGCTGAAACCTCTGCACATTACTGTAGCGGTGGCTGTGTTGTGTTTGCTTAAGAACTGCTTTTTTTTTCCTTTTCCTGTAGATCGGCAATTACGTGCTTAGTGTTGACAAGCAGTGATAAAGGGCACCTCTTCTTATCCGCCTAGTGATTGGTGCAAAAATAGATTATATTAGTTATTGAAGCCACAGCTAAAAGCCTATGTTTAAAAACACACAGTGACTTTCCTACCTTTATCCAATTTCTCAGAAGGACACAATTTGTGTTAAGTGTTGAAGCTAGGTTATGGATTTTCAGAATCTGATTAAATAGGAACAAGACCCTCTTTACAGGAGATGAAATGAGACTATGCATTTGGGTATGTGCTACATATTTGCCATTCAGTCATTGAGGGATGGGGGCTTGGTTAAACCACCCCAAATCCTCTTTCGAAACAAATAAATTGTCCTTGAAGAAATCATTAAAGATGGCTCACTTGGTTGTTGACCTGAACTGTTATCATCTTGTGAATAAAACAGTGCAGTTATCTGGTCTGACAAGTGAAGGTATGACAGTGAGTAAAGAGAAAACAGTAATTATGTTTGAGAGAACAACACTGAGCATGTCGGTGCTGGTAGTGGAAGAGGATAATATATGATCAAAGCAGTTTGTAAAGATATCGTCATAGAAGTATCAACCATATTTATTTGTAGAGATATAAATCTGCCAGTTTGTGGAAAGGTAGTGAAAGTGCCCAAGAAATATGCCGTTTGGGTTAATGGAATGGAACACTAGTTTATTAAGCTATGTTTTGTGATTCATGGGTGTCATTGATGGGGTTCTGTAGCTGGATAGGACACAGTATGAAGTCTTGTTTACTGATATTATGATATAAAGGCATGCAAGGTCACTGCCTCATTCGATTAGTGTAGAGTTGGTTGTATTCTGATAAACACCATCAGTGTTACTGTTACTTACACTTCTGAGCCCAAATAAGTGGTAAGCAGAGAATCTCAGTGAGCAGAGAATTCTGTCACAGGTATAAAACAAAGTTCAAGTGATAGTATAAAAATCTAGGTTTTCCAATGTTCACAAGGCCTCAAAGGTGGGCATTTTCTTATGTAGGCTTGTAGTATTGAACAGCACTGCATTTAATATTTGTCCAATCTGAATTTACATTGCCTAAAAAAGACACTAGAGGGGTAGCAAAAGTCTTAGCCACTATATGAAAGCCCTGATGAGATAGGTACAGGTCATCTTTGAGAAACGGGTATTACTGTCTGCCTTATTCCCTACAAGTCAGAATACTTTGGACACCGTCAGAATGACTCCAGTAATTAAGCCAAGTATTGAAGCCAATCATTTTTTGCTTATATCATAACATCTTTAATCCTAAATTATCTACTACAAGAAAACTTACTCACCCCCTACACAACATGGCTTTCGCCCTAAACATAACACATCTACAGCCCTTATATCTTTTATCAACACCATCTTCCTAAGGACAGTAACAAACTAGTGTCTTGCCTCTTCCTTGATCTTTCTAAAGCATTCAACACAGTCTCCCACCCCCTGTTGTTGGCCAAACTCTCTGACTTAAATTTCTCCACTTCAACTATCTTCTGGTTTTCTAGTTACCACAATGACCATCAGCAGTCTATAAAATTGCTCTCTACATTCGCCCCTATTCTTCTTATCAGGATGGGAGTTCCCCAAGGATCTATCACAGAAGAAACAACTGCATAGTAATAATTGATAAACTCACAAAGAAGCAAAAATGCATAACTACAATTTATATAGCTCATATGAAAGAAAATGATATACAAAGTGTCAGGGTAAGTATATCACACAACTGTACTATACAGAAAAGGGAAAGCACTCCCAGGCATAATGAAGATATACAATAAGATTAAATTCACAAATGCACGCACACATATGGAATAAGAGTACAGATAAGGTTTACTAGCTCACAGTCAAGTAAGTAATTATGTAAAAAATTATGAGAAGAAGTTGGAGGTAGTTATGTTTTGACAAGGCTGGTAGAATGAGAGACAGCATAGAGCTGGGTCTAGGGTTAGAAGTTAGAGAATTGTAGTAAACATTTGTAGCTATGTGAGTAATGAGAGAAATGAGAGTATTATTCAGAGTATTATTCAGAGTAACAAGGAGGGTATGGTATCTATGTGATTAGCTATGTGAATGAGAGAAATGAGAGTATTATTCAGATTATTACTCAGAGTAATAAGGAGGGTATGGTATCTATGTGAGTAGCTATGTGAATGAGAGAAATGAGAGTATTATTCAGAGTATTATTCAGAGTAAAAAGGAGGGTATAGTAACTATGTGAGTAGCTATGTGAGTAATGAGAGAAATGAGAGTATTATTCATAGGTTCATTGGTAGGTACTAGGCTATTAACCCTAGGGTCTATATAATTTATTTATTTATTTTTATTTATCATTTGTTGACCGGGAAAGTCCGACTAGGTTCCACAGAGCCTGTTTTCAGCGGAGGCCCAGGGAGAAATGCTCCAGAACATAAGCCTAGCTAAAAAGGTACCCCGGCTTTCACCACCCAAGAAAATTATTTTCCTGTGCCATTGTCGAGCAGAGCCACAGATGTGATCCCCAGGGTGAATTTCCTATTTCCCATCCAATCATCAAGATTTTTCTTGAATAATACTAATGAGGAGCTCTGTTCTATTCAGAGTAAAAAGGGCGGTATGGCAGCTATGTGACTAGCTATGTGAATAATGAGAGAAATGAGAGTATTATTCAGAGTATTATTCAGAGTAATGTGGATGGTATGGTATCTATGTGAGTAGCTATGTGAATAATGAGAGAAATGAGAGTATTATTCAGAGTAATAAGTAGGGCATGGTAGCTATTTGAATAATGAGAAAAATGAGAGTATTATTCAGAGTAATAAGGGGGTATGGCAGCTATGTGAGTAGCTATGTGAATAATGGGATAATTGAGAGTATTATTCAGAGTATTATTCAGAGTAATAAGGAGAGTATGTTAGCTGTTTAAGTAGATATGTGAATAATGAGAGAAATTAGAGTATTATTCAGAGTATTACTCAGGGTAATAAGGAGAGTATGGAAGATACTAGTAAAGTGATAGTGGAGCAGCTAGACTGGGAGCGAGAAATGGAATTATGGAGGTTGGTTTGTGTTAGACTTACTACAGTGACAGGTTCAGGTCTGATGTGCAAATGTGTTTTAATGCTTTTTTGAGTTCTTGTGCATGGGTTATATTTCTGATGTGCAAAGGTAGATTGTTCCAGAGTGGGGAGGGTATGTAGCTATAGAAAATTTGGCCTATGGATTTTTTGAGTTTGTACATTTCCTGCAGTTATTGGTTGGAAATTCTGAGAGTTCTAGAAAATGTATAATGTGAGATAGAAGGGCAGGCAAAAGGTTTGTTTAAGATAGAATGAATCATAAAGAGCTGGGAGTAGAGAAAATGGCGGGGGAACTCTAGCCAGTTTAAGAGATTGAGGAATTGGCAATGGTGTGTGCAAATCTAGCAACTTTGTTATAGGTGGATCCCAGTTTGGAAAGGAGTTAGGCTTGTAGATTAGTTAGCATTTGTGAATTGTACAGAAGGCTAGGAAGAAGGAAGGCTTGGACAAGAATCTAGATTATTTTGTGACAAGTTTGCTGTTTCTATATAGAAGCCCCAGTTATTGATGTGTTTTTGATACAATGGTGGACATAGAGGTCACATCTGAATTGGTCATTATGATGACTGTACGCAGTTTGGTGAGAGTTTCAGCATTAATGACAGTGTTGTCAAGGGATGTATTGGAGAAGGTAGGGTTGAGATGTGAGAGAGATTTGGGTAAGAAAAGAAACTTAGTTTTTTTTTTTAGTATTTAAGATAGGTGATTATTGGAGAGCCATTGTTCAATAGACTTAAAGGAGTTTTATGTGAGGAGTTGTAGGTCAAAGAGAGAGTCCGAGGTAGAGGTGACTGTGGAGTCATCTGCACATTGTATAAGAGAGGAGTCAGGACAGGAAAAATGTAAGTAATTAGTGAAGATATTGAATAATAAGGGACCAAGAATTGACCTTTGAGGAACACCTGTTTTGATGGGGAGAAGGGGAGTCATTAACGACAGACATTTAACTGATTGTTGTCTATTAGTGAGACAGCCTGAGAACCAGGAAATAGTGGCAATGGATAGGTTGAGGTCAGAGAGTTTAGAGATTACCATAGGATCAGACACAGTATTGAATGTCTTAGATAGGTCAAGAAAGCGACATGAAGTAAGTTTGCTATTGTTTCTGAAAGGGAGATTGAGTTTGTGAAGGAGATGAGTGCAGTAACAGTGCACTGATAAGGATGGAATCCATGTTATGTGTTTGTAATTAGGTTGAGTAGGTAGCCCATGAGTTGCCTATGTACACATTTTTATTGTATTTTGGACGGGGGGGGGGCAGAATTGCTATAGGCTGGAAGTTAGATAGTTTCATGGAGTTGTCATCCTTATGGAGAGGTATGGTATAGAATTATATCCAGAGCAAGGAATGGTGGATTAATTAATAGATTGGTTTATAAGTATAGAGGTGAGTTAGACTAAGGACTTAGCAGCTAGTCAGAGGAAGAATTGAGTTAGGTTGTCCTCAGAAGGAGAGCAAGGCTTGAGATTGAGAAGGAGGTGTTTTATATAGCTAGTAGAGACTGGTTGTAAAGAAAAGGAGTTATTGTTTGTAGGAGAGGAGGGTTCAGGATGAGTGTGGGAGTATGGGGTCTGCTTAGATGGAGTGGAGGGATCTGTGGGGTTTGGGAAGCTAAGAGTCTGGTTGATTTGCTGATAGAATCAATGAAATGGGAGTTGAATATGGTAATGGTTTCAAATGGAGTGTTATTAGGAGAAGGGTTTGGGGCTGAAGGGTTACCAGGGTACAGGATTTGGTTAATAGAGTTCCAAAATGTTCTGAGGTTATTATGATGGATTGTTTGGCGGTTGAGATAAAAGTTTTTCTTGTCAAAAGTAATTTGTGTTTTGGAGAGGTTACATAGTTCTTTGTAGGTTTGATGATGAATGGATGATTTTGTCTTAGTCCAGAGTTTCCAGGCAGAGTCTCTTTTCTGCATGAGAGCATGCATAGATGGGGTTCACCAGGGAGAGAGTAAGAATTTAGCTATTTCTTTTCTAAGAGGAGCAACTGCTTCTGGGATATTGTCACCCGGGGGAATATACATAGTAGCTATTGGGATATTGTCACCAGGGGGAATATACATAGCAGCTACTGGGATATTGTCATTGGGGAAACATACATGGCAGCTACTGGGATATTGTCACCAGGGGGAATATATATATATATATATATATATATATATATATATATATATATATATATATATATAGCAGCTAATGTTAGTGTTTTAAAACCATTTAATTTATAGTTCACAGTTAAGAGTTCAGCTAGAAGAAACTCTGGAGGTGTCTTGTCTAAGGGATAGAGGTTGAGGTGCTGGGAGTAAATTAGGGTGACACCACCACCTTTCTTTTTAGGTCTGTTAAGTCAGACGATGTTGTAACCAGGGTGTAGATATTCTTTATCTAGGTAGTGAGCTTTGAGCCAGGTTTCTGTGACAGCTATGATATCAGGAGTGTATTTGTCAATCTTAATAATGCATTATTAGAGAATGGGCAAACTGTACATCAGTACCCTGACTGGAGAACGAGTGTTCTGCAGCAGGGTATTAATGTACAAGTAATGAGTTAACTGTACATCAGTGCCCTGATGTGAGAACGAGCGTTCTGCAGCAGGGTATTAATGTACAAGTAATGAGTTAACTGTACATCAGTACCATGACTGGAGAACGAGCGTTCTGCAGCAGGGTATTAATGTACAAGTAATGAGTTAACTGTACATCAGTACCATGACTGGAGAACGAGCGTTCTGCAGCAGGGTATTAATGTACAAGTAATGAGTTAACTGTACATCAGTACCCTGACTGGAGAACGAGCGTTCTGCAGCAGGGTATTAATGTACAAGTAATGAGTTAACTGTACATCAGTGCCCTGACTGGAGAACGAGCGTTCTGCAGCAGGGTATTAATGTACAAGTAATGAGTTAACTGTACATCAGTACCATGACTGGAGAACGAGCGTCCTGCAGCAGGGTATTAATGTACAAGTAATGAGTTAACTGTACATCAGTACCATGACTGGAGGACGAGCGTTCTGCAGCAGGGTATTAATGTACAAGTAATGAGTTAACTGTACATCAGTACCATGACTGGAGAACGAGTGTTCTGCAGCAGGGTATTAATGTACAAGTAATGAGTTAACTGTACATCAGTACCATGACTGGAGAACGAGCGTTCTGCAGCAGGGTATTAATGTACAAGTAATGAGTTAACTGTACATCAGTACCATGACTGGAGAACGAGCATTCTGCAGCAGGGTATTAATGTACAAGTAATGAGTTAACTGTACATCAGTACCCTGATGGGAGAACGAGCGTTCTGCAGCAGGGTATTAATGTACAAGTAATGAGTTAACTGTACATCAGTACCCTGACTGGAGAACGAGCGTTCTGCAACAGGGTATTAATGTACAAGTAATGAGTTAACTGTACATCAGTACCATGACTGGAGAACGAGCGTTCTGCAGCAGGGTATTAATGTACAAGTAATGAGTTAACTGTACATCAGTACCATGACTGGAGAACGAGCATTCTGCAGCAGGGTATTAATGTACAAGTAATGAGTTAACTGTACATCAGTACCATGACTGGAGAACGAGTGTTCTGCAGCAGGGTATTAATGTACAAGTAATGAGTTAACTGTACATCAGTACCATGACTGGAGAACGAGCGTTCTGCAGCAGGGTATTAATGTACAAGTAATGAGTTAACTGTACATCAGTACCATGACTGGAGAACGAGTGTTCTGCAGCAGGGTATTAATGTACAAGTAATGAGTTAACTGTACATCAGTACCATGACTGGAGAACGAGCGTTCTGCAGCAGGGTATTAATGTACAAGTAATGAGTTAACTGTACATCAGTACCCTGACGTGAGAACGAGCGTCCTGCAGCAGGGTATTAATGTACAAGTAATGAGTTAACTGTACATCAGTGCTCTGATGGGAGAACGAGCGTTCTGCAGCAGGGTATTACTGTACAAGTAATGAGTTAACTGTACATCAGTACCATGACTGGAGAACGAGCGTTCTGCAGCAGGGTATTACTGTACAAGTAATGAGTTAACTGTACATCAGTGCCCTGATGGGAGAACGAGCGTTCTGCAGCAGGGTATTAATGTACACGTAATGAGTTAACTGTACACCAGTGCCCTGACGGGAGAACGAGCGTTCTGCAGCAGGGTATTAATGTACAAGTAATGAGTTAACTGTACATCAGTACCCTGACGTGAGAACGAGCGTCCTGCAGCAGGGTATTAATGTACAAGTAATGAGTTAACTGTACATCAGTGCTCTGATGGGAGAACGAGCGTTCTGCAGCAGGGTATTAATGTACAAGTAATGAGTTAACTGTACATCAGTACCATGACTGGAGAACGAGCGTTCTGCAGCAGGGTATTAATGTACAAGTAATGAGTTAACTGTACATCAGTACCATGACTGGAGAACGAGCGTTCTGCAGCAGGGTATTAATGTACAAGTAATGAGTTAACTGTACATCAGTACCATGACTGGAGAACGAGCGTTCTGCAGCAGGGTATTAATGTACAAGTAATGAGTTAACTGTACATCAGTGCCCTGACGGGAGCACGAGCATTCTGCAGCAGGGTATTAATGTACAAGTAATGAGTTAACTGTACATCAGTGCCCTGACGGGAGAACGAGTGTTCTGCAGCAGGGTATTAATGTACAAGTAATGAGTTAACTGTACATCAGTACCCTGACTGGAGAACGAGCGTTCTGCAGCAGGGTATTAATGTACAAGTAATGAGTTAACTGTACATCAGTACCCTGACTGGAGAACGAGTGTTCTGCAGCAGGGTATTAATGTACAAGTAATGAGTTAACTGTACATCAGTACCATGACTGGAGAACGAGTGTTCTGCAGCAGGGTATTAATGTACAAGTAATGAGTTAACTGTACATCAGTACCCTGACGTGAGAACGAGTGTTCTGCAGCAGGGTATTAATGTACAAGTAATGAGTTAACTGTACATCAGTGCCCTGACTGGAGAACGAGCATTCTGCAGCAGGGTATTAATGTACAAGTAATGAGTTAACTGTACATCAGTACCATGACTGGAGAACGAGCGTTCTGCAGCACGGTATTAATGTACAAGTAATGAGTTAACTGTACATCAGTACCCTGACGTGAGAACGAGTGTTCTGCAGCAGGGTATTAATGTACAAGTAATGAGTTAACTGTACATCAGTGCCCTGACTGGAGAACGAGCATTCTGCAGCAGGGTATTAATGTACAAGTAATGAGTTAACTGTACATCAGTGCCCTGACTGGAGAACGAGCATTCTGCAGCAGGGTATTAATGTACAAGTAATGAGTTAACTGTACATCAGTGCCCTGACGGGAGAACGAGCGTTCTGCAGCAGGGTATTAATGTACAAGTAATGAGTTAACTGTACATCAGTACCATGACTGGAGAACGAGCGTTCTGCAGCAGGGTATTAATGTACAAGTAATGAGTTAACTGTACATCAGTACCCTGACTGGAGAACGAGTGTTCTGCAGCAGGGTATTAATGTACAAGTAATGAGTTAACTGTACATCAGTACCATGACTGGAGAACGAGTGTTCTGCAGCAGGGTATTAATGTACAAGTAATGAGTTAACTGTACATCAGTACCCTGACGTGAGAACGAGTGTTCTGCAGCAGGGTATTAATGTACAAGTAATGAGTTAACTGTACATCAGTGCCCTGACTGGAGAACGAGCATTCTGCAGCAGGGTATTAATGTACAAGTAATGAGTTAACTGTACATCAGTACCATGACTGGAGAACGAGCGTTCTGCAGCAGGGTATTAATGTACAAGTAATGCCCACTGAAAAAACGTGTCCACCTCTTCACGGCATCATATCAAGCCACTGTGGAGCTTAGATTGAGAAAACAGCATGGCTGCCATTAATTTACACTCGCTAAGCAGCGCTTCTGTTGTTTGACAAGTACAAAATAAAATAAAAGTAAAATGAAAAAAAAGTGTGTGCATGTGTTAGTGTATGAAAGTGGATACCTGTATGAGTGTGAGAGAGAGATCGGTTAAGCTACTATTTTACACTGGCTAAGCAGCGCTTCTGCTGTTTAGCGAGTGTAAAATAAAAAGCACATACGCGCGTGTGTGTGTGCGTGTGTGTATGTGTGTGTGTGTGTGTGTGTGTGTGTGCGTGTGTGTGTGTGTGTGTGTGTGTGTGTGTGTGTGTGTGTGTGTGTGTGTGTGTGTGTGTGTGTGTGTGTGTGTGTGTGTGTGTGTGTGTGTGTGTGTGTGAGAGAGAGAGAGAGATAAAGACTGACAAAGTGAAGAGCAAGAGCGATCAAGCGATCCCTGGCAACATCACGTAAGATCTTTGCATACCTCTCGACCATAACTCTCGGCACAAGAATTCTGGACAAAGTCACAAATAATGGGGAACAAAGGGATGAAAACAGGGACGGATTTTAAATATTCTCTTATTTAGAATGTGGCTAGAATAACAGGGATTTTTTTAACATGCATTTTTTTCTGAAGCAGAGGTTGTGTGTGTGTGTGTGTGTGTGTGTGTGTGTGTGTGTGTGTGTGTGTGTGATGACAACCAGCAGTAAGCAGGTTTACAAACCTCTGCAACTTTCAGCTGAAGAAATCTGGATAAAGCTTAAAATAAAGGAGGAAAAAAGGCTCTAAAAGAGAAATGCAGTTATTGCTTTTATAAAATTTCAAAGCTGCTGAAGTAAAGGATTTAAGTTAACATGAATTTTCTGAAGGAAAGAAAAAGTGTGAAGCTCAAATGTATGTCATTATTTAGTAATTTCCATTTCCTGTCACTGCCAACCAAATGATGTAGGAGTAAAAGAGACCAAAAAATAAAGTAAATAACCTGGTTATTTTTTAATGTTACATTTTGGTTGTAAAATGCTTCCTTCAACACCATTACTATATATTAAAGAAAGTTTGAAACAGTAGACGGAGAAACTATTTTACATCACAAATATACTAAAAAAAATATAGTAATAAAGTATATATATATATATATATATAAGTAAAACATAACAATTTTACAGTGAGCCCACTCTCTAAGTGCAATAATGTCCTCCAGAGTGTGTGTTAATGCACTTAGAGAATGGACTCATGGACGCACTGTAAAATTGCCTTTCTGTGTTGGAGGGAAGCCTTCTAGCTTATCAGTGGGAGTGGTAAGCACTAGGTAGCCTATCTACCACAAGAGGAGTGGTTTCTGGCCGAGAAATTGTAATTTATTGGCCGTTTGCGCAGTTTTTCCATCTCTTTCAACTTTCTGGTTTAAAAGCCCACATTTGCACTTGTTTCCCACCTTTCCTGTAACTAGTCTAGTCCAGATACAGGTTTTCTCTATCCAGGACTGTTTGTAAGCTTGTGAGACCCCCAAGCCTTTCTGTGTTGGAGGGAAGCCTTCTAGCTTATCCGTGAAGTGGTAAACTCTAGGTAGCCTACCTACCACAAGAGGAGTGGTTTCTGGCCCAGAAATTGTAGTTTATTGGCTGTTTGGGCAGTTTTTCCATTTCTTTAAACTTCCTGGTTTAAAAGGCCGCGTTTGTGCTTGCTTCCTGTCTTTCCTATAACTAGTCTAGTCCAGATACAGATTTGCTGCATTCTGGACTGTTTGTAAGCTTCTGAACCCCCAAACTTTTTTGTGTTGGAGGGAAGCCTTCTAGTTTGTCAGTGTGATTAGTAAGCACTATGTAGCCTATCTACCACATGAGGAGTGGTGTCTGGACCAGAAATTGTAGTTTATTGGCTGTTTGGGCAGTTTTTCCATCTCTTTCAACTTTCCGGTTTAAAAGCCCATGTTTGCACCTGTTTCCAGCCTCTCCTGTAACTAGTCTTGTCCAGATACAGATTTGCTGTATCCAGGACTGTTTGTAAGCTTCTGAGTGGTGCTAAAAAGTCTGCTCTTCAATTTTTCCCTTAGATCTGCTAGGTGTCTCCTCTCCTGCTCTTTTACTAGCTTATTAGTCTAGCACTTTACCAGACTTCTTGTAGCAATTATTGTAGCACACAAAAGTGCTACCAGCACTAAACATTCTACAAGGAAATAGCTCCAGTACTTATTATTAATGCCCACCCCACCCCCACCCCCAGGCATGCCTACCCCACTCGGGCATCATAGATAAGCTCTCCAGCTTAAATATAAACCCCTATGTCACAAGATGGGTTGCAAACTGGCTCAAGGACAGAACCCACATGGTCAGAATTGCTGGAGCCTTGTCAGACTCGAAACCAGTTACAAGTGGCATCCCACAAGGCTCAGTCCTGGGACCTCTCTTGTTCAGTATTTATTTTTCTGAGGTACAGGCTTAAACGGGAGGACTGTGGCTGACCACGTTCACAGTTGACTGCAAACTGGGTGCCATAATTGACTCTCCAGCTGACACAAGTATTCTCCAAAAGGGTCTCATAGAGATGGATAACTGGTGCCAGAGCCATGGCCTAAAGCTAAACCCCAAAAAGTGTATAGTCATACCCTTTGGCAAAAACAAAGTGCCCACAAATTACCACATACGCGGTAATCCATTAAGTACAGAAAAAGAAATTAGGGACCTGGGGACCCAAGTTGATAGTAATCTTTCCTTTGACAACCACATTGCCAAAGTGGTTAGAAAGACCTTCTATATAGCCCAACTTATCATGAAAGGATTCACATCTAGATCAAGGGAGGTCATCGTGCCCCTTTATTCATCCCTCATCAGGCCCATAATTGAATACAATGCCCCATTTGGGATGTACCTTACCCGACACGTGCAGCAACTAGAAAGACCCCAAAAGTACCTCACAAAGAGGATCAAGGGACTCATACAGATGCCATGTGCTGCTCAGTTAAAGCAACTCCAGCTCTACTCAGTTGCATACCGCCTACTTATAGGCAATCTATGCCTGACGTATAAAGCTATGTCCAATCCAGAATTAATGGACATGCTCCACCTCAGAAAATCCAAATCCCTTAGAGCTATGCGCTCGAGGGACTTGAACCTCAGCACAGAAATAAATAGGACATGCTGGAGGGACAGATTCATAACCCAGAGACTCCCTTCACTCTGGAATAGAATCCCAGTCCATGTTAGGCAGAGGACCTCACTGACTCTCTTCAAGAGGAATATTGACAAGTGGATGGGAGATCGTAGGTTTACCCTGGGGATTACTTCTGTGTCACTACTAGACACGGGCACAGTAAACTAACCTTAAAAAGAACACAGTAAACTCATTTGAAAGGGTAGTGAAAGCCAAACACACTCTGGCTAGGGTTATAAATGCCCCAGGGCAGATAGCCTAGTATAAACCTATGAACTTATGAACCTATAAAGGGCAGTTCCCTGTGCTTTCTCCTCTTAACCTGGTGAACTTGAGCATCCTGAGGCAATGTAGCAACTGCCTCATGTACATTGACAACCCTCTCCTCTTACCTCCCAACACTCAGACTTGTCAGAGATGCAATTATATATCCAAATTGAAAGCCACACAGTCTCCAGCCAAGACTGGAATAGCTGGACAAGAGGAGAAGGTCAACACTTGCACCACAACACATGGAACACATATCCCTCCAGAACACACACCAGCACTGCCTTCACATAAAAATACAAACCACACACCCACCTTCATGGAGGCTCTCAATAAAAATCTACCCAAACAGCAGAGACAGCCAAGGCAGAGATGCACTTGATCACCACAACACAACACTAATTATGAGAGACATAACTCTCCTAAACAGTGTGCCACTCAACCAAAGCCCCTAAGGCAAAACAGCATGCCCAACACACTAGCCATAGCTGTCTCGATAGTGAGGCACACTGATGTCCCACTCACTAGGCTGAATAAGGAGAAAGTAACAGTCAGCTGCCTGTCAGCCGCCAGGACCCAGCACATAACACACTCACTCAGGTCCCTCAACAACAGGTACAAATATGACTCTGTCATTGTACTTGTGGGTGTGAATGACCTGAGATGTACATCCCTGGACTACATGAAAATGTCATGGAGGAGCTTTTGGATTATGTACCCAGGTGGGTAAGACCCTAGCTCTGAGCCATCCTACCATCACCCAATAATACCACAGTACAAGCAGAAAATGACTGATTTCAACAATTGGCTAAGTTTCTGGTGTCATTCTAAGGGGATCTAGTATGTATTTGCCTGGGATGACATGATTGACAGACTTCAATGCTTTGCCAGAAATGGCCTGCATCTGTCACCCATGGGCTTCCAGATACTGGCAAGGCTCTTGCCACCCCTATAGTGCTTTTTTAGGTGGTGTTCCAAAGACCAAATTGCCACTATAACAGCTACAAACAAATGCAATCTGAGGGTCATGCTGCTCAACGTTAGAACTCTAAATCTCAAAATGCACTCACTCGAAGCACTCCTTAAAATGGAGAACATCGACATTTGTGCTGTAACAGAGTCCTGATTCAAGGCAGCAGAAAGGACCCCTGCACTACCAGGCTATAACTCATTCCACACCTTTTGGTCCCAAAATTTAGATCGAAGCACCAAAGTTGGTGATGTTTCCATACTCATAAAGGATGCACACAACTCCAGACTGGTAGCCCAACACAACACATCAGAGATACTTTAGGTGCAGCTAACATTGGGTAAGACAGCGATTCAGGTTGTACCCTGCAATAGGTCCCCGATAATGTCCCAAGACTCACACTCCATATTCCTAAGCACCCTGGAGAATATTAGGGTCCATCCTAATACTCTAATACTGGGTGACTTCAACTACCCCTCCATTAAATGGGAAAGCTACTCATGTACCAATACACTTGCCCAATGTTTCCTGGAATTCATTAATTCCAATACCCTGGACCAGCTCGCTATTACCCCCACTAGAGGTAGCAACATCCCTGACCTGGTCATTACTAACATGGGTGACTGTTGTTCTACACCTGTAGTCAACTCCTCCCTGGTTAGATCCGACCACAAACTAATCAAATTGGAAATCCACCCCC
The DNA here is from genome assembly GCF_019279795.1 of Protopterus annectens. Lineage (NCBI taxonomy): Eukaryota > Metazoa > Chordata > Ceratodontiformes > Protopteridae > Protopterus > Protopterus annectens. The sequence continues at coordinate 1,188,212,442 of NC_056737.1, forward strand.
GCAAAGGAAACCACCATGAAAAACTTCTCCAAAGCTAACTTTGGGCTCCTAAAAACAGAGGTGGCTAACTTCACGGCACACATGCAAATGGGGAATACTCACATGACAGCTGAATCATATACCAATGCACTGTACGAACATGTACACAAATGCATGGATCTCGTCACAGCAAATAGAACCAAGACACTCTCCTCCCAAAAAGAGGAAGCCAATTTGGTGGTCTCCTGCCATAAACAAACTCTACAACAGAAGGAGGAAACTGATACAGAATAAGCTGAGGTCTCAAGACTGGACAAACTCCCTTATCTGCCTCAACAAAAAGTTGAGATCACTCATCAAATCCTCTAAAGCTAGCTATGAATACAGAATTGCAGCAAATAGTAAAGACAACCACAAGGCCTTCTACTGTTGTGTAAAGAATCTCCATGGCAATACCCAGATTTGCTCTGAGCTACTGCACAATGGTACCTCCTATACTGAGCCAGCAGATATTGCCAATATACTGGCTGACAGATTCAATGCCAACTTTACCCCCCTCCCCCACCAAAGGACCAATCACAATGCTAGTAGATTGCTAGGCACCCAGTATTACTGCTGCACAGGTTAAAACATGCTTGTGTTCGTCTGACCATGGAAGAGGCTCAGGAGTATCCTTCTTTAATAATACAAATAGGGGTTGATTAATCTCTGAGAAATTAGAGCCCCATTGGTGGCAGCACCCAGCAAGTCCCAGAAACCCTTGGAGTTGACGTTGGGTGGTATGGTGAGGTGCATTTTGGATAGCAGTTATTCAGGAGGGCAGAACTTTCCTAGCACCATGTGAAATCAAATGACCCAGATATTTGACTTTGGGTTGGCAAAACTGCAGTTTGGATCTGTTCACTTTAAAGTCTTGAAGTGCCAAATACTGCAAAACAGGAAGAGTGTCCCGGTGACACACTTGTGAAGTAGTAGAGGTGATGAGAATGTCATCAACATACCGCACTAGCATAGTTTCAGCAGGGAGAGTAAGGGCATATAAATGTCACTTCATTTCTCTGGAAAAAAAAAGAGTAGGTGATTCCACATACCCCTGGGGAAGTCTGGTCCATGTATATTGCTGCCCCTGGTATGTGAATGCAAAAAGATATTGGCTATCCAAATGATTCAGAATACAGAAAAGGTGGAGGAAATGTCTATAACAGAGGAGGGAGTGGCAAATGGAGGGATACAGCTCAAGATAGTGGCAGGATTAGGTACTATAGGGAAAGAGGGTAGAACCACCTTATTAACAGCCCTGAGGTCTTGAACAAACTGATAAGTCTACCTGCCTGGTTTCATAACTGGTAAAATATGAGTATTGCATGGGCTAATGGTAGGAACTATGATGCCCTGTTGCAATAAAAATTGAACCACTGGAGCAGTTCCTGCTTCTGCTTGGGCAGAAAGAGAATATTGAGGTACCTTGGGCAACACAGCACCAGGCCTCAAGGTGATCTTGAATGGATCCGCATGATGTAGGAGACGAGCATCATTGTCGTGGGTAGTCCATAATGATGCAGGAAGAGATTCGAGTGAGGGGTGGGAAGGAGTGGACTGTGATTGACACTGAGTGAACACCTCTTGCAAGTAATTTGAATCAGCCGAGGTACACATCCATAACATAACATGGTCCTGTTCTTCCAGAGAAATTTCCAGAAAGACTCCCCCTTCAGTGCACTAAATTGTGCAGCCTAGTTTACATAACAAATCATGGCCAAGTAGGTTCAATGGTGCTGATATGCCAACTAAAAAGGCATGGTGTTCTACTAATGGACCCATGGTCACTGGTACCTGCATTGTCTCAGGGTAATTTATTAGGACACCAGAACTCCCATTCCTTTAGTGGTGTTACCGGAGAAAGGAAGATTTTGAGCAGCCTTTGGTGTGAGCTTAGATCTGCTGGCTCCCGTATCCACCAGGAAAGGAATAGGATTAGTTTTCACAGTTTGCATCACGAATGGACACTGCTGATCAATTGCAATGAATGGAAACATTTGCTGTGCCTATTCAGGGGAGCCCTATAGTGACTGTTGGGCATCAGGCCAAATTGGAGGGGTCCAGGAAGAGACCCAGTGCTAAGTTTGGCCTGGCAGAGACTGATCCCCTTGCCTAAAAGAGTTACCTTGTGAAAATTCCTGAGAGGAAGGTGGCGGTTGTGGCACCAGGTAAGGACAACTGTCCCTCCAATGACCGGCTTGTCTGCTGTTAAAACAAAGGTTGCTATTTTCACCACTGTCCCTCATTTGTCTCTAACCTTGCTGTCAGAAGCCATTATTCATGGGAGGTCACTGAGAGGGGCCTTGTATTTGAAATCCTTGTCCATTGCTAGCTTGTACATTATTTCCTCATCTTTCTGAGTGATTTCTCCCTCCTCGGCCTTGCTGCCCAAAAGAAGAGAAAATATGTAATTGGGCTTGAAGGAGATGATTTTGTATTTCCTTCTTTTCCTTTGCCATAACGTCAGGCAAATACTACACCTGGGTAACCAGTTCATGTAAGCCTAGGCTGGGCCTACTCATGGGTAACCAGTTCATGTAAGCCTAGGCTGGGCCTACTCATGGGTAATCAGTTCATGTAAGCCTAGGCTGGGCCTACACATGGGTAACCAGTTAATGTAAGCCTAGGCTGTGCCTACCCATGGGTAACCAGTTCATGTAAGCCTAGGCTGGGCCTACACATGGGTAACCAGTTCATGTAAGCCTAGGCTGGGCCTAACCATGAGTAACCAAGTTCATGTAAGCCTAGGCTGGGCCTACACATGGGTAACCAGTTTATGTAAGCCTAGGCTGGGCCTACACATGGGTAACCAGTTCATGTAAGCCTACACTGGGCCTACACATGGGTAACCAGTTCATGTAAGCCTAGGATGGGACAATTCAAGCACACTTTTTTCAATTGTTCTCAAACAGGAGGCAGAAGACCATCTACAAAGGTAGTGGACAGCCCGCTGGCTGCAGGGCCTTCTGTCAGTTTGGAGTACCCTGAGTAGGCTTTGAAAGCATCAGTAAAACATGACAGATAGGAATCCACTGGTTCGTCTTTGCATTGTTGGATTGCCTTAACAGTTGGGAAGTGGAGGGCAGATAACTGTAATAGCATCTAATATATGGCTTCTAATCGACTCAAAGCCATCATTTCCCATCATTCCATGCGGAGGAATGGGATTGGGGACATTTGCATGGTCCCATATCTGTTTCAAAAGGTCGGCTGGAATGGCATATTGCAATACCGCCCTTACTTCTTCTATAGTAGGATTCTGAAGACTGACATGACCAGCCAAGATGCGTTGGAATTTTTCTGGGTTAGACCATATAGGTGGAAGTGACTTGACGATCACTGAAATTCTACTGCCAACCACGCCCTAGTAATGGTTATGGTAGAAGGAGCAGTCTCACCTCTACCATGTGCAGGGTTTGGGACTTCCTGTAAAGGGAAGTACCCCTTCTCATCATCCTCCTCCTTGGATGAAGATGAGGAGGAAGTGTTCTGATCAGTATCGGGATTGAAGTTATCTAATCCTAAATACCATTTTCCAGTGTCAATAAGAATTGGGAAGTGCCCTAGCAGTTTCCGTGTACATTTTGACCCCTGCTTCTTGTTGTTCTTAAAAAATTTGACATACATTAGATTCAGATCCCTAGGTCTAGTGTGTGCTGCTGGGCCAGTATACAATTTTAATCCTTTTCTAAGCCGGAGTCTGGGGTCGGGCTGGTCTGTACTTTGACCGGTAGTGCCATCAGAGGTGGACTTAACTTCAGAATCACTCACTGTAAGCACTGGCTGATCCACATTTTGCAACAACTGTGGTTGTTGGACAGTATCATTGGTGGGTTGCCAGACAGGCTGGATTAGAGCAGGTTGTTACACCTGTTTATGAGCCAGAGGTTCATGCACCTGCAGGTGACCCGCTATTTCATAAGCAGGTGGTGCAGTTGGTTGGGGAGGAGTAAAAACATATTCTTCCTTGGAGGATTTGGCTGAGCCTAGGTTTAACTGACTTAAGCCCACTACTGGGTACAATCCTTTGTATGGTGGGGTGTCTAAGGGTTTCCCTTCCACTATTCCCATCTTATATGCCATTTGAGTCAGTGGCCTCAAGTGCCATTTTAATTTGTCTTGATTAAATTTTAAGCTTCTTACGATGGAATCCTTTTCCCTATCTTTTGATTCCGCTTGCCAATCATTAAAATCCGCCCAACTTCCTGGCGGTACCTTTTCCCCCTTTTTTTTTTTAGTTTCTTTTGCAAGTTAGCCAGAATATCCTTGCCAAAACTGTCATTAGCTGGGAAGCATAGTTTCCCATCATTTTAGGTGAGGGTAACCCAATGATTCAGATACAAACAACTTTTTCATGAAACTTTGTAAAATATATAGCCAGCAGGAGTTCCTCTTTCTGGTTCAAATTCTTTACCCACATTCACTCCCATGTTAAAAGAAACCTTTCTTTTTTTTTTTTTTTTGGACACCGAGCTACATTCTGTAACCCACACTCACATGTATGTCGCCAGTGAATTGTTGTATAACCCACACTCATTCAGTAACAAGACATACTACCTACCTTTTAAAAGTTCCACGAAAGAGAGAGAGAGAGAGAGAGAGAGAGAGAGAGAGAGAAAAACAAAAACTTCTGATGTAAATCAGGCACTTGCAAATGGCTGAGGTCTCAAAAGACAGAAAACCATCTGTGAGCCCATTAATGGGACGTCAGCTGTCTGCACATGTTTGTCCCCGGATTTCTGATCCGAGTCATGGCGCCAACTAAGAAATGTAAAACTTATAGCACATTTGCTCAAGTAATTAATCGTAAATTATAAAAGAATACAGAGCACCAGTTTTCACTTTCATAGTAGCTTTATTGACACATGTGGGAGACCCAAATTCAATACAAAGAGTCTTCACAAACAAAAGAAGTTGTGAGATTATGTACGCTTAGATAATACTCATATTGAATTAAATATGCACACCAATAAACAATGGTGGATTTACATATACCGATCACAAAGTTCCCCATAGGCATTAAGACACACCTGAATGCTTATTGCTAGGCAGAAAAAGAAAATCGGACATAAGTCCATATAAGGACTTGTTTTTCTTTTCCACATAACATTCTTGAACTCAGTGCTTACTTACTCCGTGCAGACAATGACGTACTCTTAACCTTCAATGCACCTGCTTTTGACCTTTCAGATTTTACAGACCACCGGTTAACAAGATCCCAAGCAGCCTCGTTTCATCCAGTGGATGAACGAAGGGCTTATTATTGTGTACCCACTCTGACTTACACTGTGCAAAAAAACTTACACTGCTCATGTGACTACTGCTAAACAATGCCCAAACCAAAGCAGCCCTATTCATGCACTGAAAGGTCATGCTATTCAGTGGTTTGTAACTGCCTCCCTTACAGTAAATAAACCCTCTAACTGCTCCTAGTACCACTGCTAAACAAGGTCCCAGCATCTCCTCTCATTAACTGGAAGGACACAGTGCTCACCTTTGTGTAACCACCCAGCTCACAGTATACAAAAAGCCTTACTGCTCAGAAATACTAGTAAACAAGGCATGTCACAGCATTACTAGACTAAAAATAATCCACATAACATTGTTGTTTTAGCAGCATTGTAGCTGAAAGCTCTGCACATTAAAGTAGTGGTAGCTGTGTTGTGTTTGCTTAAGAACTGTTTTTTTTTTTTTTTTTTCCTGTAGATCGGCAATTACGTGCTTAGTATTGACAAGCAGTGTTAAAGGGCACCTCTTCTTATCCGCCTAGTGATTGGTGCAAAAACAGATTAGATTAGTTATTGAAGCCACAGCTAAGAGTCTATGTTTAAAAACACACAGTGACTTTCCTACCTTTATCCAATTTCTCAGAAGGACACAATTTGTGTTAAGTGTTGAAGCTAGGTTATGGATTTTCAGACTCTGATTAAATGGGAACAAGACCCTCTTTACAGGAGATGAAATGAGACTATACATTTGGGTATGTGCTACGTATTTGACATTCAGTCATTGAGGGATGGGGCTTGGTTAAACCACCCCAAATCCTCTTTCGAAACAAATAAATTGTCCTTGAAGAAATCATTAAAGATGGCTCACTTGGTTGTTGACCTGAACTGTTATCATCTTGTGAATAAAACAGTGCAGTTATCTAGCCTGACAAGTGAAGGTATGGCAGTGAGTAAAGAGAAAACAGTATTTGTCTTTGAGAGAACAACACTGAGCATGTTGGTGCTGGTAGTGGAAGAGGATAATATATGATCAAGGCAGTTTGTAAAGATATCGTCATAGAAGCATCAGCCATATTTATTTGTAGAGATATAAATCTGCCAGTTTGTGGAAAGGTAGTGAAAGTGCCCAAGAAAGATGCCGTTTGGGTTAATGGAATGGAACACTAGTTTATTAAGCTATGTTTTGTGATTCATGGGTGTCATTGATGGGGTTCTGTAGGCGAATAGGACACAGTATGAAGTCTTCTTTATTGATATTATGATATAAAGGCATGCAAGGTCATTGCCTCATTCGATTAGTGTAGAGGTGGTTGTGTTCTGATAAATACCATCAGTGTTACTGCTACTTATACATTTGAGCCCAAATAAGTGGTAAGCAGAGAATCTCAGTGAGCAGAGAGTTCTGTCACAGGTATAAAACAAAGATGAAGTGATAGTAAAAAAATCTAGGTTTTCCAATGTTCACAAGGCCTCAAGGGTGAGCATTTTCTTATGTAGGCTTGTAGTATTGAACAGCACTGCATTTAATATTTGACCAATCTGAATTTATATTGCCTAAAAAGACACTAGAGGAGTAGCAAAAGTCTTAGCCACTATGTGATAGCCCTGATGAGATAGGTACAGGTCATCTTTGAGGAAACGGGTATTACTGTCTGCCTTATTCCCTACAAGTCAAAATACTTTGGACATCCTCAGAATGACTCCAGTAATTAAGCCAAGTATTGAAGCCAGTCATCTTTTGCTTATATCATAACATCTTTAATCCTAAATTATCTACTACAAGAAAACTTACTCACCCCCTACACAACATGGCTTTCACCCTAAACATAAGACATATACAGCCCTTATATCTTTTATCAACAACATCTTCCTAAGGACAGTAACAAACTAGTGTCTTGCCTCTTCCTTGATCTTTCTAAAGCATTCAACACAGTCTCCCACCCCCTGTTGTTGGCCAAACTCTCTGACCTATATTTCTCCACTTCAACTATCTTCTGTTTTTTTAGTTACCACAATGACCATCAGCAGTCTATAAAATGTCTCTCTATATTCGCCCCTATTCTTCTTATCAGGATGGGAGTTCCCCAAGGATCTGTCACAGAAGAAACAACTGCATAGTAATAATTGATAAACTCACAAAGAAGCAAAAATGCATAACTACAATTTATATAGCTCATATGAAAGAAAATTATATACAAAGTGTCAGGGTAAGTATATCACACAACTGAACTATACAGAAAAGGAAAAGCACTCCCAGGCATAATGAAGATATACAATAAGATTAAATTCACAAATGCACACACACATATGGAATAAGAGTACAGATAAGGTTTACTAGCTCACAGTCAAGTAAGTAATTATGTAAAAAATGATGAGAAGAAGTTGGAGGTAGTTATGTTTTGACAAGGCTGGTAGGATGAGACACAGCATAGAGCTGGGTCTAGGGTTAGAAGTTAGAGAATTGTAGTAAACGTTTGTAGCTATGTGACTAATGAGAGAAATGAGAGTATTATTCAGAGTATTATTCAGAGTAATAAGGAGGGTATGGTATCTATGTGAGTAGCTATGTGAATGAGAGAAATGAGAGTATTATTCAGAGTATTATTCAGAGTAAAAAGGAGGGTATAGTAACTATGTGAGTAGCTATGTGAGTAATGAGAGAAATGAGGGTATTATTCATAGGTTCATTGGTAGGTACTAGGCTATTAGCCCAAGGGTCTATATAAGCCTAGCCTAAAAGTTACCCCAGCTTTCACCACCTAAGAAAATTATTTTCCTGTGCCACTGTCGAGCAGAGCAACAGAAGTGATCCCCGGGGTAAATTTCCTATTTCCCATCCAATCATCAAGATTTTTCTTGAATAATACTAATGAGGAGCTCTGTTCTATTCAGAGTAAAAAGGGCGGTATGGCAGCTATGTGACTAGCTATGTGAATAATGAGAGAAATGAGAGTATTATTCAGAGTATTATTCAGAGTAATGCAGAGGGTATGCTATCTATGTGAGTAGCTATGTGAATAATGAGAGAAATAAGAGTATTATTCAGAGTATTATTCAGAGTAATGCAGAGGGTTTGGTAGCTATGTGAGTAGCTATCTGAATAATGAGAGAAATGAGATTGTTATTCAGAGTATAATTCAGAGTAATAAGGAGGGCATGGTAGCTATTTGAATAATGAGAACAATGAGAGTATTATTCAGAGTATTATTCAGAGTAATAAGGGGGTATGGCAGCTATGTGAGCAGCTATATGAATAATGAAATAACTGAGAGTATTATTCAGAGTAATACGGAGGGTATGTATCTATGTGAGTAGCTATGTGAATAATGAGAGAAATGAGAGTATTATTCAGAGTATTATTCAGAGTAATAAGGAGGGCATGGTACCTATTTGAATAATGAGAAAAATGAGAGTATTATAAAGAGTATTATTCAGAGTAATAAGCGGGTATGGCAGCTATGTGAGTAGCTATGTGAATAATGAGATAACTGAGAGTATTATTCAGAGTATTATTCAGAGTAATAAGGAGAGTATGTTAGCTGTTTAAGTAGATATGTGAATAATGAGAGAAATGAGAGTATTATTCAGAGTATTACTCAGGGTAATAAGGAGAGTATGGAAGATACTAGTAAATTGATAGTGGAGCAGCTAGACCTGGAGCGAGAAATGGAATTATGGAGATTGGTTTGTGTTAGACTTACTACAGTGATGGGTTCAGGTCTGAAGCAAATGTTTTTTAATGCTTTTTTGAGTTCTTGTGCATGGGCTATATTTCTGATGTGCGAAGGTAGATTGTTCCGGGCTGGGGAGGGTATGTAGCTATAGAACATTTGGCCTAACAATTTTGAGTTTGTACATTTCCTGCAGTTATTGGTTGGAAATTCTGAGAGTTCTAGAAAAGGTATAATGTGAGATAAGTGGGGAGATAGAAGGACAGGCAGAAGGTTTGTTTAAGATAGAATGAATCATAAAGAGTTGGGAGTAGAGAAATTGGCAGGGAGAACTCTAGCCAGTTTAAGAGATTGAGGAATTGGCAATGGTGTGTCTTTGGGGTATGGTTTGCAGCAAATCTAGCAACTTTGTTATAGGTGGATCCCAGTTTGGAAAGGAGAGAGGCTTGTAGGTTAGTTAGCATTTGTGAATTGTACAGAAGGCTAGGAAGAAGGAAGGCTTGGGCAAGAGTCTAGAGTATTCTGTGACAAGTTTGCTATTTCTATATAGAAGCCCCAGTTATTGATGTGTTTTTGATACAGTGGAGGACATGGAGGTCACATTTGAATTGGTCATTATGATGACTGTAAGCAGTTTGGTGTGAGTTTCAGCATTAATGACAGTGTTGTCAAGGGATGTATTGGAGAAGGTAGGGTTGAGATGTGAGAGAGATTTGGGTAAGAAAAGAAGCTTAGTTTTTTTTTTAGTATTTAAGATAGGTGGTTATTGGAGAGCTATTGTTCAATAGACTTAAAGGAGTTTTATGTGAGGAGTTGTAGGTCAAAGAGAGAGTCCGAGGTAGAGGTGACTGTGGAGTCATCTGCACATTGTATAAGAGAGGAGTCAGGACAGGAAGAACATAAGTAATTAGTGAAGATATTAAATAATAAGGGACCAAGAATTGACCTTTGAGGAACACCTGTTTTGATGGGGAGAAGGGGAGACATTGACGACAGCCATTTAACTGATTGTTGTCTATTAGTGAGACAGCCTGAGAACCAGGAAATAGTGGCACTGGATAGGTTGAGGTCAGAGAGTTTAGAGATTACCATAGGATCAGACACAGTATTGAATGTCTTAGATAGGTCTAGAAAGTGACATGAAGTAAGTTTGCTATTGTTTCTGAAAGTGAGATTGAGTTTGTGAAGGAGATGAGTGCAGTAACAGTGCTCTGATAAGGATAGAATCCATGTTATGTGTTTGTAATTAGGTTGAGTAGGTAGCCCATGAGTTGCCTATGTACACATTTTTATTGTATTTTGGATGGGGGGGCAGAATTGCTATAGGCTGGATGTTAGATAGTTTCACGGAGTTGTCATCCTTATGGAGAGGTATGGTATAGAAATGTATCCAGAGCAAGGAATGGTGGATTAATTAATAGATTGGTTTATAAGTACAGAGGTGAGTTAGACTAAGGACGTAGCAGCTAGTCAGAGGAAGAATTGAGTTAGGTTGTCCGCAGAAGGAGAGCAAGGCTTGAGCTTGAGAAGGAGGTGTTTTATATAGCTAGTAGAGACTGATTGTAAAGAAAAGGAGTTATTGTTTGTAGGAGAGGAGGGTTCAGGATGAGTGTGGGAGTATGGGGTCTGCTTAGATGGAGTGGAAGGATCTGTGGTGTTTGGGAAGCTAAGAGTTTGGTTGATTTGCTGATAGAATCAATGAAATGGGAGTTGAATATGGTAATGGTTTCAACTGGAGTGTTATTAGGAGAAGGGTTTGGGGCTGAAGGGTTACCAGGGTACAGGATTTGGTTAATAGAGTTCCAAATTTTTCTGGGGTTATTATGATGGATTGTTTGGCGGTTGAGATAAAAGTTTTTCTTGTCAAAAGTAATTTGTTTTTTGGTGAGGTTATATAGTTCTTTGTAGGTTTGATGATGAATGGGTGATTTTGTCTTAGTCCAGAGTTTCCAGGCAAAGTCTCTTTTCTGCATGAGAGCATGAGTAGATGGTGTTCACCAGGTAGAGAGTAAGAATTTAGCTATTTCTTTTCTAAGAGGAGCAACTGCTACTGGGATATTGTCACCCTGGGCAATATACATAGTAGCTACTGGGATATTGTCACCAGGGGGAATATTCATAGCAGCTACTGGGATATTGTCACTGGGGAAACATACATAACAGCTACTGGGATATTGTCACCAGGGGAAAAAAAAAGAAATATATATATATATATATATATATATATATATATATATATATATATTTAGAGCAGCTAATGTGTTTTAAAATCAGTTAATTTATAGTTTACAGCTAAGAGTTCAGCTAGAAGAAACTCTGGAGTTGTCTTGTCTAAGGGATAGAGGTTGAGGTGCTGGGAGTAAATTAGGGTGACACCACCGCCTTTCTTTTTAGGTCTGTTAAGTCAGACGATATTGTAGCCAGGGTGTAGAAATTCTTTATCTAGGAAGTGAGCTTTGAGCCAAGTGTCTGTGACAGCTATGATATAAGGGTGTCAGATGGTAGTGGATTTTGCGAAAAGGATGGACATGGCTGTGGTGAATACGTATTTTAACAAGAGGGAGGAGCATAGGGTGACATACAAGGGTGGAGCAAAATGCACACAGGTGGATTATATCTTATGTAGTAGGGACAGTTTGAAGGAGACTGGAGACTGTAAAGTGGTGACCGGAGAAAGTGTCGTTAGGCAGCATAGGATAGTGGTTTGTAGGATGATGTTGGTTATCAAGAAGAGGAGGAGGAGTGTGAGTGCAGGACCAAGGATCAAGTGGTGGAAATTGAAAAAGGGTAATTGTGAGGTGGAATTCAGGGATGAGTTAAGGCAGGCACTGGGTGACAGTGAAGATTTACCAAATAGCTAGGTAACTACAGCAGAGCTAGTAAGGGAGATGGCTAGAAAGGTGCTTGGTATCACATCTGGAGAGAGGAAGGACGACAAGGAGACATGGTGGTGGAATGAAGAAGTACAAGACAGTATACAGAGAAAGAGGTTGGCAAAGAAGAAGTGGGATTGTCAGAGAGATGAAGAAAGTAGACAGGAGTATAAGAAGATGAGGTGCATAGCAAAGAGAGAGGTGGCGAAGGCTAAGGATAAGGCATATGAAGAGTTGTATGAAAGGTTGCACACTAAGGAGGGAGAAAAGGACCTATACCAATTGGCTAGACAGAGGGACCAAGGTAGGAAAGATGTGCAGCAGGTAAGGATGATAAAGGATAATGAGGGAAACATACTCACAAGTGAGGAGAGTGTGTTGAGGAGATGGAAAGAGTACTTTGAGGGGTTGATGACTGAAGAGAATGAGAGGAAGAGAAGGTTGGATGATGTAGGGATAGTGAATCATGAAGTACAATGGATTAGCAAGGAGGAAGTAAGGATAGCTATGAAGAATGGAAAGGCTGTTGGCCCAGATGACATACCTGTGGAAGCATGGAGGTGTTTAGGTGAAATGGCAGTGGAGTTTTTAACCAGATTGTTTAATGAAATCTTGGAAAGTGAGAGGATGCCTGAGGAATGGAGAAAAAGTGTTTTGGTACCGATTTTTAAGAATAAGGGTGATGTGCAGAGCTGTAGTAACTACAGAGGGATAAAATTGATCAGTCACAGCATGAAGTTATGGGAAAGAGTAGTGGAAGCTAGGTTAAGAAGGCACGTGATGGTTAGTGATCAGCAGTATGGTTTCATGCCAGGAAAGAGCACTACAGATGCGGTCTTTGCTCTGAGAATGTTGATGGAGAAGTACAGAGAATGTCGGAAGGAGTTGCATTGTGTTTTTGTAGACTTAGAGAAAACATATGACAGGGTGCCTAGAGAGGAGTTGTGTTATTGTATGAGGAAGTCAGGCATGTCAGAAAAGTATGTAAGAGTGGTACAGGATATGTACGAGGGTAGTGTGACAGCGGTAAGGTCTGCGGTGGGAGTGACGGATGCGTTTAAGGTGGAGGTGGGGTTACATCAAGGATCAGCTCTGAGCCCTTTCTTACTTGCAATGGTGATGGACAGGTTGACAGACGAGATCAGACAGGAGTCCCCGTGGACTATGATGTTTGCAGATGACATTGTGATCTGTAGTGAGAGTAGGCAACAGGTGGAGGAGACGAAATACACAAACCACTAGCACCATGCCAGTAAAACGTTTATTGCGATCTGATACCTCGGCCTTTCGCCTTCAAATGGATCACAAATACTTGGTGCTGTTAACAATTATTTATACAAATTTATTCAAAGTTAATCAGCACCAATCAATCAATTATGACATTTTTAAACAAATTTTTGTGAAATAATGTGACATATATATATATATATATATATATATATAAAATAATTATATATATATATATATATATATATATATATATATATATATATATATATATATATATATATATGTCACATTATTTCACAAATATTTATATTCATAATATATTAGTTTAATAATATTGTGTAGACTTTAGATGTTAATATTCTATTTTAAGTAAATGTGTCAGTTTTGTAGGATAAAATACTGGTAGAGCACTTAAATTTGTTTAAAAATGTCATAATTGATTGATTGGTGCTGATCAACTTTGAATAAATTTGTATAAATAATTGTTAACAGCACCGAGTATTTGTGATCCATTTGACGGCGAAAGGCCGAGGTACCAGATCGCAATAAACGTTTTACTGGCATGGTGCTAGTGGTTTGTGTGTTTTGTTACAACTTTGCTGCATTTCACCAGTGTTTGTGGAACAGGTGGAGGAGACCCTGGAGAGATGGAGATATGCTCTAGAGAGAAGAGGAATGAAGGTCAGCAGGACTAAGACAGAATATATGTGTGTAAATGAGAGGGAGGATAGAGGAATGGTGAGGATGCAAGGAGTAGAGGCAGTGAAGGTGGATGAGTTCAAATACTTGGGGACAATAGTTCAGAGTAACGGTGAGTGTGGAAGAGAGGTGAAGAAGAGAGTACAGGCAGGGTGGAGTTGGTGGAGAATAGTGTCAGGAGTGATTTGTGACAGACGAGTACCTGTAAGAGTGAAAGGGAAGGTCTACAAGAGGGTAGTGAGACCACCTATGTTATGTGGGTTGGAGACAGTGGCATTGACAAAAAGGCAGGAGTTTGAGCTGGATGTGGCAGAATTAAAGATGTTAAGATTTGCACTGGGTGTGACGAGGGTGGACAGGATTAGGAATAAGTATATTAGAGGGTCAGCCCAGGTTGGAAGGTTTGGAGAGAAAGCCAGAGAGGCAAGATTATGTTGGTTTGGACATGTGCTGAGGAGGGATGCTGGGTATATTGGGAAAAAGATGCTAATTTTGAAGCTACCCGGTAACAGGAAAAGAGGAAGGCCTAAGATAAGGCTTATGGATTTGGTGAGAGAGGACATACAGGTGGTTGATGTGACAGAGCAAGATGCAGAGGACAGGAAGAAATGGAAACAGGTGATCTGCTCTGGTGATCCCTAACGGGAACAGCCGAAAGAAGATGATGATGATGATGATTTGTCAATCTTAATAATTTATTATTAGAGAATGGGCAAACTGTACATCAGTACCCTGACTGGAGAACGAGCATTCTACAGCAGGGTATTAATCTACAAGTAATGCCACCTGAAAAAACGTGTCCACCTCTTCACGGCATCATATCAAGCCACTGTGGAGCTTAGATTGAGAAAACAGCATGGCTGCCATTAATTTACACTCACTAAGCAGCGCTTCTGTTGTTTGACAAGTACAAAATAAAATAAAAGTAAAATGAAAAAAAAGTGTGTGTATGTGTTAGTGTGTGAAAGTGGATACCTGTATGAGTGTGAGAGAGAGATCGGTTAAGCTACTATTTTACACTGGATAAGCAGCGCTTCTGCTGTTTAGCGAGTGTAAAATAAAAAGCACGTGTGTGTGTGTGTGTGTGTGTGTGTGTGTGTGTGTGTGTGTGTGTGTGTGTGTGTAAGAGAAACAGTGAGTATGCGTATATGAAAGTAAGATAGAGAGATGATTGTGTGTATGTGTGTTTATGCTGCTGTCTGCATGTGTGAGTGAATGCATGCATGAAAGCAGAAGAGAGTGTGTGTGTGTGTGTGTGTGTGTGTGTGTGTGTGTGTGTGTGTGTGTGTGTGTGTGTGTGTGTGTGTAAGAGAAACAGTGAGTATGCATATATGAAAGTAAGAGACAGAGATGATTGTGTGTATGTGTGTTTATGCTGCTGTCTGCATGTGTGAGTGAATGCATGCATGAAAGCAGAAGAGAGAGTGTGTGTGTGTGTGTGTGTGTGTGTGTGTGTGTGTGTGTGTGTGTGTGTGAGAGAGAGAGAGAGAAAGAGAGACAAAGTGAAGAGCAAGAGCGATCAAGCGATCCCTGGCAACATCACGTAAGATCTTTGCATACCTCTCGACCATAACTCTCGGCACAAGAATTCTGGACAAAGTCACAAATAATGGGGAACAAAGGGATGAAAACAGGGACGGATTTTAAATATTCTCTTATTTAGAATGTTGCTAGAATAACAGGGATTTTTTTAACATGCATTTTTTTCTGAAGCAGAGGGTGTGTGTGTGTGTGTGTGTGATGACAACCAGCAGTAAGCAGGTTTACAATCCTCTGCAACTTTCAGCTGAAGAAATCTGGATAAAGCTTAAAATAAAGGAGGAAAAAAGGCTCTAAAAGAGAAATGCAGTTATTGCTTTTATAAAATTTCAAAGCTGGTGAAGTAAAGGATTTAAGTTAGCATGAATTTTCTGAATGAAAGAAAAAGTGTGAAGCTCAAATGTATGTCATTATTTAGTAATTTCCATTTCCTGTTACTGCCAACCAAATGATGTAGGAGTAAAAGAGACCAAAAAATTACAGTGAGCCCACTCTCTAAGTGCATTAATGCCCTCCAGAGTTTGTGTTAATGCACTTAGAGAATGGACTCACTGCAAAATTGCCTTTCTGTGTTGGAGGGAAGCCTTCTAGCTTATCAGTGGGAGTGGTAAGCACTAGGTAGCCTATCTACCACAAGAGGAGTGGTTTCTGGCCCAGAAATTGTAGTTTATTGGCCGTTTGGGCAGTTTTTCCATCTCTTTCAACTTTCTGGTTTAAAAGCCTGTGTTTGCACTTGTTTCCCACCTTTCCTGTAACTAGTCTAGTCCAGATACAGATTTTCTGTATCCAGGACTGTTTGTAAGCTTCTGAGACCCCCAAGCCTTTCTGTGTTGGAGGGAAGCCTTCTAGCTTATCAGTGGAAGTGGTAAGCACTAGGTAGCCTATCTACACAAGGGGAGCGGTTTCTGGCCCAGAAATTGTAGTTTATTGGCTGTTTGGGCAGTTTTTCCATTTCTTTAAACTTTCTGGTTTAAAAGGCCGCATTTGCGCTTGCTTCCTGTCTCTCCTATAACTAGTCTAGTCCAGATACAGATTTGCTGCATTCTGAACTGTTTGTCAGCTTCTGAACCCCCCCCCCCAAGCTTTTCTGTGTTGGAGGGAAGCCTTCTAGTTTGTCAGTGTGATTAGTAAACACTATGTAGCCTATCTACCACATGAGGAGTGGTGTCTGGACCAGAAATTGTAGTTTATTGGCTGTTTGGGCAGTTTTTCCATCTCTTTCAACTTTCTGGTTTAAAAGCCCATGTTTGCACCTGTTTCCAGCCTCTCCTGTAACTAGTCTAGTCCAGATACAGATTTGCTGTATCCAGGACTGTTTGCAAGCTTCTGAGTGGTGCTAAAAAGTCTGCTCTTCAATTTTTCCCTTAGGTCTGCTAGGTGTCTCCTCTCCTGCTCTTTTACTAGTTTATTAGTCTAGCACTTTACCAGACTTCTTGTAGCAATTATTGTAGCACACAAAAGTGCTACCAGCACTAAACATTCTACAAGGAAATAGCTCCAGTACTTATTATTAATGCCCACCCCCCCAGGCATGCCTAAAGGGCAGTTCCCTGTGCTTTCTCCTATTAACCTGGTGAACTTGGGCATCCTGAGGCAATGTAGCAACTGCCTCATGTACATTGACGACCCTCTCCTCTTACCTCCCAACACTCAGACTTGTGAGAGATGCAATTATATATCCATATTGAAAGCCACACAGTCTCCAGCCAAGACTGGAATAGCTGGACAAGAGGAGAAGGTCAACACTTGCACCACAACACATGGAACACATAGCCTTCCAGAACACACACCAGCACTGCCTTCACATAAAAATACAAACCACACACCCACCTTCACAGAGGCTCTCAATAAAAATCTACCCAAACAGCAGAGACTTCCAAGGCAGAAATGCACTCGATCATCACAGAACAACACTAATCATGAGAGACATAACTCTCCTAAACAGTGTGCCACTCAACCAAAGCCCCTAAGGTAAAACAGCATGCCCAACACACTAGCCATACCTGACTCAATAGTGAGGCACACTGATGTCCCACTCACTAGGCTGAATGAGGAGAAAGTAACAGTCAGCTGCCTGTCAGCCGCCAGGATCCAGCACATAACTCACTCATTCAGGTCCCTCAACAACAGGTGCAAATATGACTCTGTCATTGTACATGTGGGTGTGAATGACCTGAGATGTAGGTCCCTGGATTATGTAGCCCAGGTGGGTAAGACCCTAGCCCTGAGCCATCCTACCATCACCCAATGATACCACAGTACAAGCAGAAAATGACTGATTTCAACAATTGGCTAAGTTTCTGGTGTCACTCTAATGGGATCTAGTATGTATTTGCCTGGGATGACATGACTGACAGACTTCAATGCTTGTCCAGAAATGGCCTGCATCTGTCACCTCTGGGCTTCCAGATACTGGCAAGGCTCTTGCCACCCCTATAGTGCCTTTTTAGGTGGTGTTCCAAAGACCAAATTGCCACTATAACAGCTACAAACAAATGCAATCTTAGGGTCATGCTGCTCAACGTTAGAACTCTAAATCTCAAAATGCACTCACTTGAAGCACTCCCTAAAATGGAAAACATCGACATTTGTGCTGTAACAGGGCCCTGATTCAAGGCAACAGAAAAGACCCCTGCACTACCAGGCTATAACTCATTCCACACCTTTTGGCCCCAAAATTTAGACTGAAGCACCAAAGTTGGTGATGTTTCCATACTCATAAAGGATGCACACAACTCCAGACTGGTAGCCCAACATAACGCATCAGAGATACTTAAGGTGCAGCTAACATTGGGTAAGACAGTGATTCAGGTTGTAGCCTGCTTTATGTCCCCGATAATGTCCCAAGACTCACACTCCATATTCCTAAGCACCCTGGAGAATATTAGGGTCCACAACCTAATACTCGAATACTGGGTGAATTCAAATATCCTTCCATTAAATGGGAAAGCTACTCATGTACCAATACACTTGCCCAATTTTTCCTGGAATTCATTAATTCCAATGCCCTGGACCAGCTCATTATTACCCCCACTAGAGGTAGCAACATCCTTGACCTGGTCATTACTAACATGGGCGACTGTTGCTCTACACCAATAGTCAAGTCCTCCCTGGTTAGATCTGACCACAAACTAATCACCTTGGAAATCCACCCCCCCAGTGCAAAGGTAACCACCATGAAAAACTTCTCCAAAGCTAACTTTGGGCTCCTAAAAACAGAGTTGGCTAACTTCACGGCACCCATGCAAATGGAGAATAGTCGCATGACAGCTGAATCATATACCAATCCACTGTACGAACATGTACACAAATGCATGGATCTCGTCACAGCAAATAGAACCAAGACACTCTCCTCCCAAAAAGAGGAAGCCAATTTGGTGGTCTCCTGCCATAAACAAACTCTACAACAGAAGGAGGAAACTGATGCGGAATAAGCTGAAGTCCCAAGACTGGAAAAACTCCCTTATCAGCCTCAACAAAAAGTTGAGATCACTCATCAAATCCTCTAAAGCTAGCTATGAAAACAGAATTGCAGCAGATATTACAGACAACCACGAGGCCTTCTATAGTTGTGTGAAGAATCTCCATGGCAATACCCAGACTCGCTCTGAGCTACTGCACAATGGTATCTCCTATACTGAGCCAACAGATATTGCCAATATATTGGCTGACATATTCAATGCCAACTTTACTCTCCTCCCCCACCAAAGGACCAATCACAATGCCAGTAGATTGCCAGGCACCCAGCATTACTGCTGCACAGGTTAAAACAGCACTGTCCAAGGCCTAGAATATAGCTTCTATGGGACCTGACAATATCCCTGGCTGTGTTCTACATGAACGACAGAGTGAACTGGCACCACATCAGTTTGCCCTGTTCAATCACAGCCTCACCTCATGCTTTGTCCACACCAAATGGTGCACTCCTATAGTCATCCCTCTCCACAAAGGAGGAGCGACTACAGACCCCAGGAACTATCTCCCCATTCATTTAATGAGTCTGATATGCAAAGCTATGGAATGCATCATCATGGACCTAATAAATTAGGATATAGGGAATCTCCAAACTCTGGATCTCACACAGTTTGATTTTGTGAAGGGTAGATCATGCTTGCTCAACTTCTTGGAGTCAATCACCAGAGCTGTTGATGAAGGTAAGATGGCTCATACAGCCTACCTTGATCTGGCCAAAGCCTTTGATACCATTCCCCCACTCAAGAATCACATAGAAACTCACTCAGCTAGGCATCACCCCTATATCACTAGGTGGCTTGCAAACTGGCTTACAGAAAGAACCTACAGTGTGAAAGTAGCTGATTACAAGTCAGACTGCCAACCAGTCACAGGTGGAGTCCCACAGCATTCGGTCCTGGGTCCTCTGCTGTTTGGTATCTACTTCTCTGAAGTCCAGGCCAACATGAAGGTACTCTGGCTGACAAAGTTCACAGATGATTGCAAGTTGGAAGCTATTATTAACTCCCCAAGTGATGTTGACATTCTACAGAAAGGCCTCACTGAGACCAATGACTGGTGTGAGAACCATGGCCTTAAGCTCAATGCCAAAAAATGTGTTGTCATCCCCTTTGGGAAAAAACTGGTTCCCATGATTTACCACATCGATGGTAGTCCACTGAACACAGAAGGTGTTATAAGAGATCTGGGAACACAGGTTGAGAGCAACCTCTCTTTTGACTGCCACATTGCCACTGTGGTCATAAAGTCCTTCTATGTGGCACATCTCATTACTAAGGGTTTTGCATTCAGAAAGAAAGAGGTCAATGTCTCCCTTTACTCTCCTTCATTAGGCCAATCATCGAGTACAATGCCCCATTTGGCAAGTGCCTCACTAGACACCTGCAACAACTGGAGAGGCTGCAAAAGTACCACACAAAGAGGATACTGGGCCTTAAACACGTGTCCTATAGGGACCGACTCAAAAACCTCCAGCTATTCTCTTCTCATATCGCTTACTTAGACTATAGGGACAGACTCAAAAACCTCCAGCTATTCTCTTCTCATATCGCTTACTTAGACTATAGGGACAGACTCAAAAACCTCCAGCTATTCTCTTCTCATATCGCCTACTTAGAGGCGATCTCTGCTTTACTTACACAGCCATGTCTGACCCAGCTCTGTTAGAAATGCTACATCTAAAGAAATCCCAATCCCTCCACACCACACACTCCAGAGCTTCAACCTCATTACCACAATCAACAGAACGTGCTGGAGGGACAGATTCATAACCCAGAGACTGCCCGTGCTATGGAATAGATTTCCCATAAATGTCAGAGAACCTCACTTACCCTCTTCAAGAAAAACTTTGATAAGTGGATGGGAAATAGAAAATTTACCCCGGAGATCACTCCAGTGGCTTTTTGACAGAGGCACTGGGAACTAAGGTCGACTGGCATGATGCCAGGGTAATCCTATGGGCTAGGCTTGTAAAGGCTCCAGAGCCATTAGCCTAGTATACACCTATGAACCTAATTAATGCACTTCTAGGGGTGTAGAGGTCCTCTGCTGAATAACACCCCTGGGCGGGCATTAATTACACATTAACACACACCCTCTCAGGCATTATTGCTTGCTTACTCAGTAGTTTATAAAATATAAGTGGAAGATAATCCATCTTATCTTAATAACAAATTTATTTCTGATGATCGAGTCTGTTTCTACAATATTCTGGTTACTATGGATTATACTAGACAGCTTTTAAATTCATTGCAAAGAATTACATGGCTGAGTTTGAATTGTTTAATATTTGCAGCATTTAACTTTTGTTATTGGACAGTTATCCCTGAGGAACAGTAGACATTGTTTATGTGCTTTAATGACAAGTGTAATAGATGGACTGACAAATAAGTAGAGAAGCAGAAATAGTAGGAGTAGCGATGTAGTTTGTAATGTACTCTGGAATAGACTGCCCATACATGTCGAGCAGAGTGTCTCTTTGGCCCTCTTCAAAAGGAACCTTGATGATTGGATGGGAGATAGGAAATTCACCCCGGGGATCATGTCAGTCACCCTGCTAGACAGGGGTCCAGGGAAGTAAATATTGTGGGGAGAAATAGCCAGGGAATTGTTATGGCTAGGCGTGTATAGGCCCTAGGGCCAATAGCCTAGTACCATCCTATGAACCTATATAAATCCGTTTCTGTAAGGCCCTTTTGTAGAGTATCCACATCATTTGGGGATTCAATAATGGATCCCAGTTTGCAGTCATCTGTGAACTTTGTTAGCCTGAGTCCCTTAGTGTTGGCCTGTACTTCAGAGAAGTAGATGCCAAACAAGAGAGGTCCCAGGACTGAAACCTGAGGTACTTCACTTTTCACTTGTCTGGAGCTGGATTTGGAGTCAGCTGCTTTTACAGTGTGGGTTCTGTCAGTAAGCCAGTTGGCAACCCATTGAGTGGCATAGGGATTAATGTCCAGCTTAGTAAGTTTATCTATGATTCCAGAATGGGGGATGGTGTCAAAGGCCTTGGCAAGATCCAGATAGGCTGTGTGGACTGCCTTACCCTCATCCACGGCTCTGGAGACTGATTGGAAGAGGTCAATCTGGTTCAGGAGACAAGATTGGCCCTTCTCAAACTCAAACTGTGTGGGGACCAGTGTTTTAAGGTTGCCAATGTCTTTGTTTATAAGTTCCATGATAATATGTTCCATAGCCTTGCAGATCAGGCTCATCAGACTGATGAGGCGGTAGTTCCCGGGATCCAAGGTGGATCCCCTCTTGTGGAGTGGGATAACTGTAGCTGTGCACCACTCAGTGGGCATGAAGCCTGAGGTGAGGGTATGATTAAACATGACACTTAGGTGAGGTACCAGTTCATTTTGTAGTTCATGTAGTACACAGCCTGGGATGTCATCTGGTCCCATGGATGCTGTATTCTTAGCTTTGGAGAATGTGTTTTTTACTTGTGTGGCCATTATTACTGGAATTTGGAAATCTTCCGTTATTGAGATGGGCCATTTAGGGGGTGAGAGGGGGGTGAAGTTGGCACTGAATCAATCTGCCAGGATATTGGCAATATCCTTGGGATCAGTATATTTAATGCCATTCTGTTGTAGCTCAGAGCAGATCTGAGCATTGCCATTTAAATTCTTGACATAGTTATAGAATGCCTTGTGGTTGTCTTTGGAATCTTTGGTAATTTTATTTTCGTAACTAGCTTTGGAGGATTTTATGAGGGATCTCAGCTTCTTACTGAGGCTGGTAAGGGAGTTTTTTGCATCCTGGGATTTTCCTCTTTTCTGCAACAGTTTCTTCCTTTTGTTGTAAAGTTTGTTTATGGCAAGGGACCACCAGATTGGCTTCCTTTTTTTGGAGGAGAGCATCTTGGTTCTATTTGGGATGGCATGATTCATGCATGAGTGGATGTGCTCATACAGTGCCTTATTGTAGGACTCAACAGTCAAACTTTCAGTTCCCGTATGCATGGGTGTCATGAAGTTTGTAACTTCTGACCTGAGTAGCATGAAGTTGGCTTTGGAGAAGTTTTTTATGGAGGTTTCCTTACTCGGGGGTGGGGGTGAGATGTGGATGGTAAGGGTGATTAGCTTATGGTCTGACCTGACCAATGAGGGGGCGACCATAGGTGTGGAGCATCTATTTCCCATGTTGGTAATGACCAGATCTAGGATATTGGAGCCCCTGGTGGGACTATGGATTAGTTGATCCAGGGCATTGGAATTTATTAATTCCAAGAACCTTTGGGCAAAGGTGTTGGTACACAAGTAGTTTTCCCAGTTAATGGCAGGGTAGATGAAATCACCCAGTATTAGGGTGTTTGGTTGTATATTAATATTTTCCAGTATGTTTAGAAAGGTGTAGTGAGAATCTTGGGGCATGGTGGGGGATCTGTAGCAAGCTACAATTTGGATTGCAGTCTTACCTAGTGTTAGTTGCATCTGGAGAATTTCAGACGCATTGTGTTGGGCAACTAACCTGGTGGTGTGAATATTCTTTGTGAATATGGACACTCCTCCACCTTTAGTGTGTTAGAGACACCTATTTGTTAGATAGGAGTCTTCTTTCGTATTTTATATTAGTTTATTGTTTTTAGTATGGTTACAGTGTTGAGACAGTTATCATGAAATTACCTTAGCTGTTATGTGGTATACCTACTTTTGGATGTGTATTCCTACAATAATTTATTGTTTCTAAAAAAAAAAAAAAAAAAAAAAGGCTCAAGACCTCTTGGCCCATCTAGTCTAGCTAGATCTTACCTGCTGGATAAGTTCCTGGTTCCAGGTCCTGCTATTAACCATTATGTTATTTACTTCCCTTTAACTAGACTCACATAAATGTGCCATGCATCAGTGAATTCTGTCATAGTTTTTGACCTTTCAGCCTTGTCTTTTCTGTGGTTCAATCTTACCGCCCTTCCTTATAAAAAAAAAACTCTTTTACCTCTTATAAGACATCTACACTGCATATTCAGGTTGTGTTCTGTAAGTCTTACCTCTCTCTCTTTCATTCTCTCTCTTTATTTCATTCTATTATTCTCAATCTGTCTTTTTTTTTTTGAAAGAAGATATTTCATTAATGTTGTCTATCCCCATATAGGTGGGTCTACTATTTGTTTAGAATTGTTTACAGTTAGCTCGAGACATACTTCCCTGCTGCCACTCGCTCATGTTGCAAGTGTCCTGAGTCCCACTAACTTGATCCTTATAATGTTAACAAAGGCTAACTTACCCCCAGAATACTGAACCTAACTCTAAAATCTCTGATCCGGTCCATAAACCTAAAGTTGTGATCATTCCCTAAACCAAACCCTCCTCCCTATCCTTAATGTCCCAATCACTCTGTAAAGATAATATCCCACTCCCCTCCATAACCCTAATCTCCTGATCATGTCCAAAACCTAAAATCCCCCTCCCCTCCTTAAACATAACCTCCCATTACTTTCTGATTGCTCCATTAAAATCAAGGTGCCCAACCTAAACCTAGACTCCCACTCACCACTTCATGGTCCATGGTGAGCATGTGTTTATGTCAGTCCATTGTGGCAATTTCATCTGTGAAATCGCATTCAAGTTTCAGCACCTGTTTAGACAGCTGGACAGCTGGAGGTTACAGCTGTCTTAGTCCCTTACTGTGAATTAGTGGAATTCAAACAGATGGGCTTGGTGGCAGTAGAAAACTTTATTTTATTTTACATTTGTTTACCGGGCTAGTCTAGCTGGATATATGTCCATTTTCAGTAGAGGCCCGGGGAGAAAAGCTCCATACATAAAACTAAACTACAAGACATATTAATAAAAATTTAAGTACAATAAGAATATACATTTAGTAATAAGAACAACAAATATTTAAGGCACACACAAAATACACTAGGTCAGTAGTAGCATCACAAAATAAAATGCTAAAGATTAGCAGTTAGTTTCATTAATTCGGAGAGAAAGAAGTAAAACAAGAGATTAGAAGGGATTAATGTAGAAATAGAAGAGAGAGAAACAAAAGTCTAGAAGGGGAAGAAAAAAGAAGAATGGAAATGAGGGCAGGGGAGAGAAAGGAGGAGTGAGTCAGAGCATAAGAGGAGAGCAACAGGGCAAGAAAAAAAAAGTAAGTGTATGTGTAGCTAATAAGACAGTAAGTAGTTAAGGTAGAGAAGAGGGGAATAAAAGGTTAGTCAGGAGTCCTACACGAACAAAGCCAGTGATTTTGGAAGTACAGTTTGATTTTTTGTTTGAAGAGTGGTAAGGAAGAGATTAGAGTAATATCTGTGGGTAGCAGATTCCATGTCCTACCTACAGTATTAGTGAACAGAGTGTCACCAGCTAAGTTATGAGATTTTACAGATTTGGTCATGAGTTTAGAAGAAGATCGAAGGGAGGTAAGATTATTATAAGGGATTAAAAGTTTAGAGAGTATAGGGGTGTTATCAGGGTGGTAAAGTATCTTGTGGGCAATAGTAAGTTGTGAGATCATAAGACAGTTTTGTAGCTCTAGCCAGCCTAGGAGTTTTAGGTTATGACAGTGATGTGTTCTGAAAGGGTTACCTGTGGCAAAGCGGGCAATGCTATTGTAACAAACTGCTAGTTTATTTAGGTTAGCCTTCTTAAGGTTAGTGAAGATAGGTGATGCGTAAAAGAGAGTAGATATCAGATGGGAGTGGGCGATAGTAGCCCTGGTAGTAGGTGTGAGAAATGGCTTAATACGGTATAATGATCCTATTTTTTTGTTAACTGTTTTGATGATGTTGTTAGTATGTTGATCAAAAGTGAGATTGTTATCAATGGTTACTCCTAGTAGTTTTGTTGTCAGGTCAGGAGAGATGACAGTGGTGTCATTTGATAAGATGTTGAAGTTTAATGGGGAGGCTCGAGTGGTAGGAGTGAAAAGGAGCAGTTTAGTTTTTTTAGCATTGAGGAGGAGGTACCGTCTAGTAAACCAGGTTTCTACAGTGTTGAAGGTAGTTTGAGTTAGTGAGAGTAGTTCTGAGGAGGTAGATGCTGAACAAATAATAGTGGAGTCGTCAGCGTATTGGATGCAGGTAGCTTGAGGGATTACAGTGTTAAGATCGTTTATGTAAAGGGAGAAGAGAAGTGGCCCAAGAATGGAGCCCTGTGGTACTCCAATAGAAACAGGCAATAAGGAAGAGATATGGTTGTCCCAAAGAACGGCTTGTTGTCTGTTGCTTAGATAAGAAGTAAACCATTTAATAGCCAGGATATCAAATGAGAGGGATTGAAGGATATTAATGAGGGAAGAGTGGTTCACCATGTCAAAGGCTTTAGAGAGGTCAATGAAGAGAGCAGAGGAGAAGAGATTGCAGTTACGACAGTTGTTAATAGTATCAACAAAGGAAAGGAGGGCAGTGGAGGTGCTATGGTGAGGTCTAAAGCCATGTTGACAGTTGGCTATAATGTTGTTTAAAGAGAGATACTGAACAAGTTGCTGATGGATACATTTCTCCATTATCTTAGCTAGAGGTGAGAGAAGAGCAATAGGTCTATAGTTAGTGTAATCAATAGAGCTACCACCTTTGTGTAGTGGGATAATATGAGAGACTTTCCATATATCTGGTATGGTTCCCTCTTGGATCGTCCTATTAATGAGTATAGATATAGGGTATGCAATCTGTTTAGCAGCCTTTTGAAGAAAGAGAGAAGGGAGTTTGTCAGCAGAGGGGGTGCAGGGTTTCAGTTTGAGAATAAGCTTGTAGATGAAAGAGGTAGAGATAGGATGAAGAGTGAAGTTGTGGGGAGAGTCAATTTGATTATTTGGAGGGTAAAAGTTATTGGTGTTCAGTTGTCTAGCAAGAGCTTGAATGGTTTCTATAAAAAAGGAATTGAAAGTGTTTGCAGTATGGTTAGGGGTATCTGGGTCTGCGTTTAGAGGGAGGGAGTTTTGATGTTCCAGGTGAAAGGAGTTTGTTGACAGAAGACCAGAATTGTTTGGGTTTATTAAAATGGGTTTCTTGAAGTTCACAGTAGTAGTTTTTTGTCAGAGATTATAGCTTTTTGTAAGATTCCTAAGTTGGCAAAAGTGAAGAAAATCAGAGCTGATTCTATGGTATCTCCATTTGGCCCAAATTTTATTTTTAGTATGAATTAATTTCTTTGTTTCCTTAGAGAGCCATGGGGCTATATTAGACTTCATTCTAATAGAGCGTTCAGGGCATGTTTATTCAAAATGGAAAGGAAGGTTGAGTTGAAGAATGATACTGCTTCATTAAGAGGAAGTGATTTCAAGAGGTTCCAGTTGCATGTTTTGAGATCATTTTGAAATGAGTCAGTTTTAAAGTGTTTGGTAGAGCGTATTATTCTAGTGTTAGGGAGGTTTTGATAGTCAGTCTTTTCTCTAGAGATAAAGGTTAGGCAGTGGTCACTAAGGTCATCGGGCATTGTTCCTACTTTGTATGAGACATTGGCTTTGTTTATGAGTATCCAGTCTAAGATACTATGTTTCTTACTTAGTTTATTAAGCCTTGTTGTAGTGGTAATAGATTGAGTAAAACCATGTAGGTTTATATGACAGGTGGGGTTTTCACTATTAATAGTATTCCAGTCTATATTAAAGTCACCCAGAATTATAGTTTCTTGGGGGTAGTTAGTGGAAACCCAACAGAGAAAGTCTTCTAAGATGGGTATATTGTTGCCTGGAGGTATATACATGCAGATGATGTAAAGGGCTTTTTGAGCATTTAATTGAAGTTTAGCGATGATGGCTTCAGCTCTAACATCCTGGGTTGGACAGGCTGGGAGGGTGGAGATGTTAAGATGGTTCTTAAAGAGAATTGCCACTCCACCACCTTTACGTTTAGAACGATCAAGCCTATATAAATTATAGCCTTGGGGAATAATCTCAATGTCTTTGGTGGCTGGCTTTAGCCAAGTCTCTGAGAGGCACAAAATATCAAAGTGGTGAGTGTCTAAGAGGGCATGTAAGTAGGGTACTTTGTTGTTTACACTTCGTATATTTAGATGTCCTATGAGAAGGGTGTTATTGTAGTTAGGCCTAGATACTTTTGGGGAGGGATGTGTAGGGCCAGGGTTGGGATGGATGTCACCATCTTGTAAGGTTGGAGTATTTGGTTTGTATGTGAAGTTGCTTTTAAGAAGGGTTAGTTGTTTCATTTTTTTATGAGAGGGTAAGGTATAGGTGAGGTGAGATTGCCTATGGAATTTAGGAAGGTGAAAGCTAGGGGTGGAAGTAGAATTTAAGAATGAGGTAAGAGAAGTGTGGATGCTGGATGTATGTTTATTTATATAGCCTGGCCAGTTATTGAGTGGGTGTTCGATGAAGGTAAGAAGGTAAGAAGAATAAAGGGAGGTAGAAAGTAATGTTAAGAATATCAACATGGTGGGTAAGTATGGGGTCATATTTACAAGTAGAGAGGTAATGGCAGTTATAAGGTAATAGTAGAAGAAAGGGTTGGAGGAGAATAGTTATAGGTATAAGGCAAAAAGAAATAGAGGAAAGACTTAGTAGAAGGAGCTATAGGGGTGAGAAAGGAGGTACGAAGTAGAGGGAATGCTGAAGAGAGTGGAATTTTATGGGATTAAGCTAAGTGAGGAATAGGAGAGAAGCTAGCAAAAAGGAGATGAGGTAGGATTAGTAGTAGAGGAAGGAGGGAGGAGGAAGGAGAGTGAGTAGAGGGGAGGGGTTTAGGTTTTAGCGGGAAAGATTAGGATAGGTTGTCAGGGTAAGGGGTGTGACTTGGGAAGTATAAG
This sequence comes from Protopterus annectens, assembly GCF_019279795.1. Classification (NCBI taxonomy): domain Eukaryota; kingdom Metazoa; phylum Chordata; order Ceratodontiformes; family Protopteridae; genus Protopterus; species Protopterus annectens. The sequence continues at coordinate 1,188,240,884 of NC_056737.1, forward strand.
GTTAGGACTCCTGGGGTGGGTGGGAATTGGGGGTAGGGAGGGGAGCGGAGTGAGCCCGCAGGGCGAACGGAGCGGGATACACAGATTCAAGTTAGGAAAGAAAAGTAACAGAAAAAGCTAGCAGATAGAAGGATTGAGATAGGTAGCGTAAGGAGGAGTGGGTCACAGAGCACTGCAAAGAAGGAAAGGGAAAGGAGTGAGAAAGGTGAAAATAGGAGGAGTAAGGTAGAGGGATAAAGCAGTACTGTAAGACTAGATGTAGACAGAGTGACACCTAGTGGGCAGAGAGCAGAGTTACAGAGAAGAGTCACAAAGGTTCAGGGGCAGAATAGGAAAAGGTCAAGACAAAGGCAAGAAGAGGAAAAAGTAGCTGACTAGTCTGCAGAGGATTGAAGGTAAAAGGAGTGCAGGCTAGGGAAAATCTAGGGGACAGGTCTAGGGAGGAAAGAGGAAAGAGTAGGGATGGAGCTTAGCTAGTAAGGGTAGAAAGAGGATAAGGAGTAGGCCTGGGTAGACTGACACCTAGAGTTCTGAGGTAGTATTACAGTAGGTGACTAAGGGCAGAAGTAAATCGCTTTGGTTGGGAGGGAGTGAGAATCAGTAAGGGAAGGAAAATGTTTAGAAAATACTGGTCATAGAGAAGAGTCTGGCTGCTAGTATTCCTGACACAGAGGCCAAAACAGTTTGGTGCACTCAAATAAAGGAAAACAAAAACAGAGCTGAGATTAGCTAACAGCAGAGTCACGTGTTAAGACGTACTTTACAAAATGCTGTTAAAGCAGTTGTGGAGTATTTGGACAGCACTGAAGGAAAATTCCGAGTTGACAAGGCTTGAAGTAGTTGAGGGTATCTTTAATAGCCAGGAGTTCCTCAGGTCTTAGTGGTGGATAGAGAGTTTACAAAATGCTGTTAAAGCAGTTGTGGCGTACTTCGACAGCACTGAAGGAAAATTCGAGTTGACAAGGCTTGAAGTAGTTGAGGGTATCTTTAATAGCCAGGAGTTCCTCAGGTCTTAGTGGTGGATAGAGAGTTTACAAAATGCTGTTAAAGCAGTTGTGGAGTATTTGGACAGCACTGAAGGAAAATTCCGAGTTGACAAGGCTTGAAGTAGTTGAGGGTATCTTTAATAGCCAGGGAGTTCCTCAGGTCTTAGTGGTGGATAGAGAGTTTACAAAATGCTGTTAAAGCAGTTGTGGAGTATTTGGACAGCACTGAAGGAAAATTCCGAGTTGACAAGGCTTGAAGTAGTTGAGGGTATCTTTAATAGCCAGGGAGTTCCTCAGGTCTTAGTGGTGGATAGAGAGAGTTCAGATGGTGGGTCTGGAGCAGGAGCACACAGCAGCCAGATAGGCAAGTAAAAACTCCTTATAGTTTATAGGTAAGTACTAGGCTAGCTGCCTTTATAGGTTCATAGGTAAGTGCTAGCAGTAGAACACTCTTTATAGGTTCATATGTAAGTACATGGCTAGCTGCCTGTATAGGTTCATGTTAAAGCAGGCTTGCTGTTAAAGCAGTTGTGGAGTATTTGGACAGCACTGAAGGAAAATTCCGAGTTGACAAGGCTTGAAGTAGTTGAGGGTATCTTTAATAGCCAGGGAGTTCCTCAGGTCTTAGTGGTGGATAGAGAGTTTACAAAATGCTGTTAAAGCAGTTGTGGAGTATTTGGACAGCACTGAAGGAAAATTCCGAGTTGACAAGGCTTGAAGTAGTTGAGGGTATCTTTAATAGCCAGGGAGTTCCTCAGGTCTTAGTGGTGGATAGAGAGAGTTCAGATGGTGGGTCTGGAGCAGGAGCACACAGCAGCCAGATAGGCAAGTAAAAACTCCTTATAGTTTATAGGTAAGTACTAGGCTAGCTACCTTTATAGGTTCATAGGTAAGTGCTAGCAGTAGAACACTCTTTATAGGTTCATATGTAAGTACATGGCTAGCTGCCTGTATAGGTTCATAGGTAAGTACTAGCAGTAGAATAGGTTCATAGGTAAGTACTAGGCTAGCTGCCTTTATAGGTTCATAGGTAAGTACTAGCAGTAGAACACTCCTTATAGGTTCATTGGTAAGTACTAGATTAGCTGCTGGTATAGGTTCATAGGTAAGTACTAGCAGTAAAACACTCCTTATAGGTTCAAAGGTAAGTACTAGGCTAGTTGCCTTTATAGGTTCATAGGTAAGTACTAGCAGTAAAACACTCCTTATAGGTTGATAGGCAAGTACTAGGCTAGCTGCCTTTAAAGGTGCATAGGTAAGTACTAGCAGTAAAACACTCCTTATTGGTTAATTGGTAAGTACTCGGTTAGCTGTTGTTATAGGTTCATAGGTAAGTACTAGCAGTAAAACACTCCTTATATGTTCATAGGTAAGTACTAGGCTGGTTGCCCTTATAGGTTCATAGGTAAGTACTAGCAGTAGAACACTCCTTATAGGTTCATTGGTAAGTACATGGCTAGCTGCCCTTATAGGTTCATAGGTAAGTACTAGCAGTAGAACACTCCTTATAGGTTCATAGGTAAGTACTAGGCTAGCTGCCGTTATAGGTTCATAGGCAAGTACTAGCAGTAAAACACTTCTTATAGGTTCATAGGTAAGTACATGGCTAGCTGCCCTTATAGGTTCATAGGTAAGTACTAGCAGTAGAACACTTCTTATAGGTTCATAGGTAAGTACATGGCTAGCTGTCCTTATAGGTTCATAGGTAAGTACTAGCAGTAAAACACTCCTTATAGGTTCATTGGTAAGTACTAGGTTAGCTGCCCTTATAAGTTCATAGGTAAGTACTAGCAGTAGAACACTCCTTATAGATTCATAGGTAAGTACTAGGCTAGTTGCCCTTATAGGTTCATGGGTAAGTACTACCAGTAAAACACTCCTTATAGGTTCATAGGTAAACACTAGGCTATCTGCCCTTATAGGTTCATAGTTAAGTACTAGCAGTAAAACACTCCTTATAGGTTCATAGGTAAGTACTAGCAGTAGAACACTCCTTATAGGTTCATAGATAAGTACTAGCAGTAGAACACTCCTTATAGGTTCATATGTAAGTACTAGCAGTAGAACACTCCTTATAGGTTCACAGGTAAGTACTAACAGTAGAACACACCTTATAGGTTCATAGGTAAGTACTAGGTTAGTTGCCCTTATAGGTTTATAGGTAAGTACCAGGCTAGCTGCCCTTATAGAGTCATAGGTAAGTACCAGGCTAGCGGCTCTTATAGGTTCATAGGTAAGTACATGGCTAGCTGCCCTTATAGATTCATAGGTAAGTACTAGCAGTAAAACACTCCTTATAGGTTCATTGGTAAGTACTAGGTTAGCTGCCGTTATAGGTTCATAGGTAAGTACTAGCAGTAGAACACTCCTTATAGGTTCATAGGTAAGTACTAGCAGTAGAATGCTCCTTATAGGTTCATAGGCAAGTACCAGGCCAGCTGCCCCTATAGGTTCATAGATAAGTACCAGGCTAGCTGCCCTTATAGGTAAGTACTAGCAGTAGAACACTCCTTATAGGTTCATTGGTAAGTACATGGCTAGCTGCCCTTATAGGTTCATAGGTAAGTACTAGCAGTAGAACACTCCTTATAGGTTCATAGGTAAACACTAGGCTAGCTGCCCTTATAGGTTCATTGGTAAGTACTAGGTTAGCTGCTGTTATAGGTTCATAGGTAAGTACTAGCAGTAGAACACTCCTTATAGGTTCATAGGTAAGTACCAGGCTAGCTGCCCTTATAGGTTCATTGGTAAGTATTAGGTTAGCTGCTGCTGTTATAGGTTCATAGGTAAGTACTAGCAGTAGTACACTCCTTATAGGTTCATAGGTAAGTACCAGGCTAGCTGCCCTTATAGGTTCATTGGTAAGTACTAGGTTAGCTGCTGCTGTTATAGGTTCATAGGTAAGTACTAGCAGTAGAACACTCCTTATAGGTTCATAGGTAAGTACCAGGCTAGCTGCCCTCGCATGCCATTTTAAGCCTAGCCAGTTTCCCTTTTCTTGCTTGAATTAACCTGTCACATTTCATTAGAGATGTGCCTTACTCATCACGTTACTTCTACTGAAAATAACTTTTTTATGCAGTGCCAAACTGAAAGTACTTCCAACATAGCAAATCAAAAGCAAGAAAATCTAAATGTGTCGCTGATCAATGCTAGGAGTTTAAACAAGAAACTTCACTCCCTATAAGCTCTCCTCACCATACAGAATGCTGATGTCTGTGGGTCACTGAAACATGATTTAAAGCCACTGAGATCACACTGACAGTGCAGTGCTATAATGCCTTCCACACATTTAGACTAGCTAGTACACAGCCAAGGACTAAAGGTGGAGGTGTCTCACTTTAAATACAAAATACATATACCTCAAGGCTGGTCAAACAGGACAATGCACTTGAGCTTCTCCATGTTCAGATTATCATAGGCAAAATACAATACCACTTCCTTCCAAGTTATAGGTTCCCCCTCTATGACCCAGGAAACCCAAATTGTTTATTTAAGCTTATTGGAAACACACATCATCTGACTCAAAACCGTATTCAAGAGTGACTTTAATTAACCCACTAGTAACTGGGAAATAAACATGCGGGCACAGAGATTCTTGGAGTTTGTAAACATAGACTCCTGGAGGAAACTGTCAATACTCTGACCAGGGGTGCAAACATACCGGATCTGGTCCTCACTAATGCAGGAACATGTTGCACATCCCTAGTGTAATGTCTTCTCAAGGTAAGGTCAGATCACAAAATGGTCTACTTTGAAGTAAAAATGAAGCCCCAATCCCCGCTAACTCTGGAATATTCAAGAACTACTCAAAGGCTAACTTCCTACTATTAAGCGATAACCTTGCAAACTGCGAAGCCCCCATAAACCATGAGAACACTACTGCCTGTGCAGAACTGTTCACAGAATCCCTGGACAAACATGTTAATAGCTGCCTAGAGGCAGCTGTACCCACCAGGAAGAAGTACAGAACTAACTCAAAAAACAAACCACACTGGTGGAATCACAAAATCAATAGGCTACATAAGAGGAGAAAGAAAATCATGGCGAAAAAAAGGAGGTGAATCACTGAGCAGGATAAAATCACTCTCAAGAAATTAAACAATCAACTCAAGAGGACAAATACATCTACCAACACAAACTTTTTGTTAAATTTGGCCTAACAGGCCAAGGAAACAACAAGGAATTTTTTAGCTATGTCTGTGACCTCAAAGGGTTTAAATAATTGTGTGCAGAACTCATTATTAATGGAGCCAACCTTACTGAGCTAGAAGATATAGCAAACATAGTAGCAGACAAATTCAGCTCTAACTTTAACCCTCTCAACATCCCTTCAGGAAATACCATCAAATATAACCCCCCCCCCGATATCACTTGGGAGCAGGTCCTCAATGTTCACTCTCTCTCTCCTTCTCTAAGGCCAAGAATACTGCATCATTGGTTCCAGACAATATCCAGGGGTGGCTTCTAAATAGCATGAAACATGCCTTATTAGGCCCTTTGGAAATGCTATTTAACTGTTGCCTCCAAACAGGCTTCATGCCTGACAAATGAAGAACAGCAACAGCCATCCCTCTACACAAAGGTGGGTCATCTACAGATCCTGGAACCTACAGATCCATAAGTCTCACTAGTCTCATATGCAAAGCCATGGAAACATTAGCATGGAATGATCAGTGATGATATAGGAACATCCAAAGACTGGTCCCAACCTAATTTGGTTTCATTCAAGGAAGGCCATGCCTATTCACTGTTTGACTTTTTGAGAAGGTTATCAAAGCTATGGATTATGGCAAAACAGTTCACACTGCCTACATTTATCTGACCAAGGCATTTGACACAATACCCCACTTGGGCATTCTTGATAAACTCAAGAGGTTATTCATAAACCCTTATGTCACCTGCTGGATCACCAGCTGGCTCATGGACAGAACCCAGGAAGCTAGAATTGGGGAGCCCACCTCTAAAAAGAGGCCACTCACAAGTATAGTCCCTCTAGGATCAGTCCTGGCACCTCTCCTTTTTTGACATTTACTTCTCTGAGTCAAGGCCAATGTCAAGGACTTCTGGCTGGCCAAATCTGTAGACAAATGCAAATTAGGAGCAGTCATAGAATCCCCCACTGACACTAATGTTCTCCAGGAAGAGCTGAAACAGACACATAACTGGTGTCAGACTCAAGAACTCAAACTAAATGCTAAGAAATGCATAATAGTATACTTCAGGATGTTATCCACCCCTGGTACCTATAATATTGACAATATTCCCCTAAGAGATGACCCAGTAGTCAGGGACCTGGGGACACAAATGGACAGCAATATAGTCTTTGACTATCATGTGTCTACTGTAGTGAGGAAATAATTCTATGATGAGCAACCTATAAGCAATGATATGGCATCTAGGTCCAACAAGGTCATTGTTCCACTGTATTCAGTATTCATCACACCTATAACTGAATATAATGCCCACATTTGTATGCACATAACCAGACATGTCCAAAACTGGAACATCCACAGACATTGGTCACTATAAAAATGCAGGGTGCAAGTAACACGTCCTATGCAGACTGCCTCAAAGCCCTATCCCTGTATCATATCTCCTACAGGCTGTTAAGGGGAGATGTAGGCCTAGCATACAAAGCATTGTCAGATTCCACTCTGATGGACCTTCTGCATATGTGAAAAATGTAAAACAAACAGTACCAAAATTGCCCATTCTAAAGACTTAAACATTGCCTGCGATATAAATAGGACCTGCTGGAGAGGCAGGTATGTATCCCAGAGACTATCCCTTCTCTGAAACAGGCCCTCCATCCATGTGAAACAGAGTTCCTCCTTATCCCAATTCAACTGTAACTTGGACAACTGAATGGAAAACAGGAAATTCATCCCTGGTTTGGCACCTATACCTGTAATGGACATGGACAGCCTGTAAATGGGTCATCTCCCAGGCCACTGTGTGTCACCGTTTCATCTCCCAAGCCCTTGCTTACTGTAAATGGGTCATCTCCCAGGCCACTGTGTGTCACTGTTTCATCTCCCAAGCCCTTGCTTACTGTAAATGGGTCATCTCCCAGGCCACTGTGTGTCACCGTTTCATCTCCCAAGCCCTTGCTTACACTTACCAAGGGTACCAGAACTTGTAGAGATTTGGGATGCATGGCCTGACTTCAAAAGGCCCCAGTGGTCATTAGCCTAGTACACATCTCTTAACCTATGAATCCATAAACTGGGATCATACTATAGATAATTTGAAGGGACCCATGCATGGGACAAAGCATTCAGGAGCCGTCTCTGTCCATTAGTAGTACAGGGGGCAGTCCTGGGGATTCATTTTCTACTACCCATCCATAGACCCAAGTTGTACTTGAACATGGACAGGAATGAACTTTGTTTTATGTAGATGGGGAGTCTGTTCCAGAGCAGGGGTATCCTCTGCAAGATATACCTGTCCCTCCACACCATTCTATTGATGTTGCAGAAGAGGTTTATATCCATAGACTGAGTATTTTTGAAGCCATTTGACTTGATGAAATGCAGCATATCCACCAGTACTGGGTTGGAGGATGCCTTATATGCCAGACACAGGTTATCTCTTAGCTGTCTGTAAGATACCAAGTATAGTGACAGTGATTTGAGTCAGTTCATGTAGGACATGTTGTTTAGGCCTTCTATCCTCTCCGTAAGGTATCTTTGTAGACATTCCAATTGTTGCATATGCCTGGACAGATACATGTGAATGGATGCATTATACTCAACAAGTGGCTTAATAAGGATTGGGTAAAGGGGGCAATGACATTCATAGATCTAGACGGAATTCCTTTGGTTATAAGTTGTAAAATATGAAATGATTTTTATGATAGTAAAAATGTTGGTCAAAAGTAAGGTTAATATCCACATAAGTTCCCAAATCCCAAACAAGTGGCTTAACTTTTAGAGGTACATTGCCAATGTGGTAGTTCCCTGGGGTAGATGACTTCCCAAAGGATACCATAATGCATTTTTGGCATTTAGTTTTAATCCATGATTGTGGCACCAGTTATTTGTTTGGGGAAAACTTTTCTGCTGGATGGCTAAGTCATTTGGGGACTCAATGAGTGTTTCTAGCTTGCAGCCATTTGCAAACTTAATCAGGCAGAGGCCTTTGGTATTGGCTTTTACTTCAGAAAAATATATGCCAAACAGGAGAGGTACCAGCACTAAGCCCTGTAGGACTCCACTGATGACATGTCTCTTTGTGGTGGTAATTCCTCTATTTTGATCTCCTGATCCCTACCTGTGAGCCAGTTGGCAATTCAGTGAATGATGTAGGGGTTTATTCCCAGTTTATTTTGCTTTTCTACCATATCTAAATGGGGGGTTGTGTCAAAAGCCTTGGCTGAGTTGAGGAATGCAGTGTATACTGTTTTACCTTCATCCATTGCTTTGGTGACCTTTTCAAAAAAGTTCACCAGGCTGAGAAACATGACCTGCCCTTGACAAATCCAAACTGAGATGGGTCCAGTGTTTAGAGGTTCCCTGTGTCCTTAGTGATTAGGTCCATGATAATTCTTTCCATGGCTTTGCATGTGTGAGTAGTGAGATTTGTGGTTCTTTAGTTTCCATGGTCTGTAAATGGCTACCTTTGAGCAGGCAGATGATTGTTGCTGTTCTCCAGTTGTGAAACATGAGCCCTGTTTAGAGGCTACAACTGAATAACAGTTACAGATGGCCTGACAGGTCATGTTTCATGCATAATAGAAGGAATCATGGGACATTGCCTAAGCCCACTGATGCAGTGTTCTTGGCCTTCACTTTATATTTAAAGCTGGCAAGAGTAATGGGTCTGTGATTGCCTGCATCTGTAGAAAGTACTTCATTATGTAGAGGAATGATTCTAGTTGTTCTCTATTCACTTGGTACACAGCCTGTACAGAAGCTGAGGTTTTACAGTGTTGTTAGGATGCTGAGTAACTCATGCTTCATGCTATTTAAGATGCATCCAGAAGATTTTCAGGACCTGCGGATGCAGTGTTTTTAACTTTTGAAACCACTTTTAGGACTTGGTCTTGTGTGGCAGATGGAGAAGTAGGCTTCAGGTATATCTTGTGGGATAGATGAAGAGGAGAGATGGATAAAGTTTGAGCTGAATTTATCCACATGTCCTCTTTGTGTCTCCATAGTTTTGCATAAGGACCTCATTCCCTTCTGCAGCCCAAATACATGCTGTTAAATGGGTGGTCTTCCAAATCACCATAGGTATGCATTATGTGTGTGTGTGTGTGTGTGTGTGTGTGTGTGTTTGTGCATGCTCGCACCACCACCATCCCATTTCCATACAGATCTGTCCAATGACTCCAGTATTGCTACCCAGTCAGCTCATTTATTCTCTGGGGTGAGGGCCAGGTGCCCCAGGGTTGGGCAGGAGCCCCTATTACCCATTCGTTGCTGCCCAAGGAGCCCCATCATTTAATTAATTCCCCAGTGATAACAGCTGGATGTTAGGAACTACGGCAGCAAGTGCATCCTGTAGCACTTATTCCTGGAGTGGAGCTGCTTCCCCTTGGGACTCTCTTGAGATACACAATGGTGCCCATCACTTCAGGGAAGCATGTATGTCTTCACATGCATGTCAGAAACTGGGACTGCTCTGTGCACGTTAACACCCCTTATAGCTGTGCTTAAATTGCTGCAGTGCATCACCCAGTGCTTCCCCTAGGTATCACACAAGTTTTAAGCTTTAGCTGCATCCCCACCCCATAGGTGGGCAAGCATGCAGTGGTCGTCATACCCATCCAATATCAGCCTGTACCATCTGGTGCTCACACTGCTTGTAGAACAGTTCATGTACAGGGGAGTCAAGGGTTCATCCCTCCACATCATTAGGGTGAGCTCTAGTTCTGTCTTATTCCCAGTGAGTTCTGAGTTCTGTCTTATGCCTAGTGAGTTCTGAGGTCTGTCTTATGCCCAGTGAGAGATGATTTCTGTCTTATGCCCAGTGAGTTCTGAGATCTGTCATATGCCCAGTGAGCCCTGAGTTATGTCTTATGCCCAGTGAGTTCTGAGTTCTGTCTTATGCCCAGCGAGCCCTGAGTTATGTCTTATGCCCAGCGAGTTCTGAGTTCTGTCTTATGCCCAGTGAGTTGTGAGTTCTGTCTTATGCCCAGTGAGTTGTGAGTTCTGTCTTATGCCCAGTGAGAGATGATTTCTGTCTTATGCCCAGTGAGTTCTGAGTTCTGTCTTATGCCCAGCGAGCCCTGAGTTCTGTCTTATGCCCAGTGAGTGCTGAGTTCTGTCTTATGCCCAGTGAGTTGTGAGTTCTGTCTTATGCCCAGTGAGTGCTGAGTTCTGTCTTATGCCCAGTGAGTTGTGAGTTCTGTATTATGCCCAGTGAGCCCTGAGTTCTGTCTTATGCCCAGTGAGTGCTGAGTTCTGTCTTATGCCTAGTGAGCCTTGAGTTCTGTCTTATGCCCAGTGAGTGATGATTTCTGTCTAATGCCCAGTGAGTTTGAGTTCTGTCTTATGCCCAGTGAGTGCTGAGCTCTGTCTTATGTCCACTGAGTTCTGAGTTCTGTCTTATTCCCAGTGAATCCTGAGTTCTATCTTATGCCCAGTGAGCACATACATGAACCCTTACAAAACCAATGACTAACTTTTTACAAAACTTAAAAAACTACTTACTTACCCTCTTAACAGAAACCAGACAATATAAAACCAAACTATATGGCAGGCTTTGCCCCCCACACCACCCCAACTATATATACTAGCTCCAGGATCATACTACAGTGGGGAAAAGGGCATATAACTTTTACTTACCTTACAGTACTGTACACACTGCCACTACTGCTGGGAGTGCACAAAACATCATCATATTAATTTAGATACTTCCATAAAAATGTAGAGACATACCCACATTTAGAAACACTACTTTCTACACTACTATCTGTATTCTGACAGTTGGCACTTTAAGTAACAGTAATTTATTTTACCACAAGCAAGCCGCAGGTGAAGGGAAGCACATCATGTCTATGGCTTAAAATTCAGTATTTTGAAATTCAGCATTGTAAGCTTTCAGTATATAATGAGACTCAGTCAAATGAGTTTTCAGTATTTTGAAAATTATGTATTGTGGTCTCAGTCAAATGAAATTCAGTTTGGAGTTTTCAGTCATGTGATGTAGACTCCTGTATCTATATCTGTATCTATATCTATAGCTATATCTATATCTACATCTACATATGTAAGAGGGATGCAGGGGTTTGCAACGTACAGTTTTGCAAAGTCAAAGCGTTGACAGACTTGTTTTGTCAGCTTGAAGGTTTAGTTTAAGGAATACACACTTGGCAAAACATAGAGGAACCTACTACTGAGTGACTGGTTTGTGCAGAATCACCTTTTGTAATCATACAAAGATCATTTTTGTAGAAGGTATGCATTTACATGCATAGCTGTATATCCCAAGTTACCTTTTTTTAAAGAAATATGTAATCACTTTAGTAGGACAAAAACGATATTTAATGTTCTTTTGATGAATTAGGTCAATGTACACAAATACATTAGTCATAAGATGCTAGGTGCTGTTTTGGAAATCTCTGATCTCATTTCAGGGAAGAAATTATGAGTGTTTTCAACCCTGAGCTCATTCCTTTCTATGCGGGCTTCTGATGTTGATTTAAAGATAAGTTGGGACTGAACACTGTCTTACTTGTCTCAGTCGACATTTTGGAATAGTGTCTGTCCATTTCTGTACTTCCAAAGTGTTACTATCCTGAGGCATAGAAAGCAGGTGTCTTAATTGATCAAAACATCTCATTTATGAAATTTCTGAATCAGTTCCTTGAAATAAAAAACAAATGGATATGTCTTTTTAATAACAATACCAGGAATTCACTTAGAGGTTCTCTAAGTAGTGTTTTGTAGGTACATTGAATCTTTCTGTCTGAATGGTCACTGATATATTAACTGTATTTTCAATGACATATATCATGGACATTAGTAGATTAAAAATATAAAAGATAGCGGGATGCACAAGACCCGGGATAAAAAAAGTGCCCGATCCTGATAGGCTCACTGCTGCTAGGATGGGAAAAATGACAGTGTAGAATCCTCAAGACAAAGAAACATTCCTACAATTGGGCTAGGCCAGGCCCATGGGGAGGATGGCCCCCTGTTGTAGAAGGAAGTAGTAGTCAACAAAAAAAACAAAAACTGATTGGCCCAAAAAGAACCCTAAATATGAAAGAGTGGACTATTGAGGATAAGAAAGAAATTATGCATTGCTGCTATTTTGCAAGACATCCAGAATTTCCATACAGAAAACATACAAAAAGATTAAGAAATAATTACAGGAAAAAAAAATACTTGCACAAGAAAAACTGTCAGAAGCTTCAAATAAAAAATTATGTTCATTAATAAAACAGATCCATAAAAAACACTATATAAACCAAGAAACTTTGTGCCGCTTGGATAAGAAGCAACTGAGAAAGTGTAAAAATGTAAAGAATAAAATTTAGAGACATTTGAAGGGTATAAAAAAGAAATATGGACATGGGAAAAAAGAGAGACCTGATGATGTACAATCTTTATGCAAAAGAGAAAACCAAGTTAATCAACATGAAAAAGGCAGGCCCAAAGATATTCAAGAGAAATACAGGCAAAGGCATTCAGACATGGACAATTTCACAAAAGACAAATAATATCACAAAGAGGAAATGTAGAACAGAAGATCAGTAAAGTAGAAGTAAAGAAAATAGAAGTTGAAGTTATGGAGTGACTGCGAAGTGACGGATTTAGTATAAAATCTCTAACACAGATCATATCACACCATGACGGAACAGCAAGTCCCCAAAGTAAGGAGAAACAGAACACAGATCATATCACACCATGACGGAACAGCAAGTCCCCAAAGTAAGGAGAAACAGAACACAGATCATATCACACCATGACGGAACAGCAAGTCCCCAAAGTAAGGAGAAACAGAACACAGATCATATCACACCATGACGGAACAGCAAGTCCCCAAAGTAAGGAGAAACAGAACACAGATCATATCACACCATGACGGAACAGCAAGTCCCCAAGTAAGGAGAAACAGAACACAGATCATATCACACCATGATGGAACAGCAAGTCCCCAAGTAAGGAGAAACAGAACACAGATCATATCACACCATGACGGAACAGCAAGTCCCCAAAGTAAGGAGAAACAGAACACAGATCATATCACACCATGATGGAACAGCAAGTCCCCAAAGTAAGGAGAAACAGAACACAGATCATATCACACCATGATGGAACAGCAAGTCTCCAAAGTAAGGAGAAACAGAACACAGATCATATCACACCATGACGGAACAGCAAGTCCCCAAAGTAAGGAGAAACAGAACACAGATCATATCACACCATGACGGAACAGCAAGTCCCCAAGTAAGGAGAAACAGAACACAGATCATATCACACCATGACGGAACAGCAAGTCCCCAAGTAAGGAGAAACAGAACACAGATCATATCACACCATGACGGAACAGCAAGTCCCCAAGTAAGGAGAAACAGAACACAGATCATATCACACCATGACAGAACAGCAAGTCCCCAAGTAAGGAGAAAAGTACAGTTTTGTACCTACCATAAATGTAGATGTTCGAGGATTCCCTTGCTGCAGTCCTGACAATTGGGTATAGTCCGCGTCCCAGTCGGCCCGAATACCAGAGTATAAGGCTGACGTCGGTCATGGCGCCTTAGACTGACGTCAGTACGTCAGGGTACTAATGCGCATGACCGACGTCATTTCCTCAGTCTTTTCTTGCCCCAGATGTCAGAAGACCCAAAAGACAAGTCCCAAAACAACCTGCACCAAAAACATGTACAATATATACAGTAATATATACAAAAATATAAGCATGTAAACTCACCTACACAACCACCCTGAAACACAGAGGGAAGGAGGGAGGGTATTGGACTGCAGCAAGGGAATCCTCGAACATCTACATTTATGGTAGGTACAAAACTGTACTATGTTCTTCGTCTTCCCTTGCTGCAGTCCTGACAATTGGGTAGAATCCCAAAGCAGAGGTAAGGGAGGCTGGCAAATTATAAAGTAGCAGGAGCTGACAACATGCCTTGTAAAACAGCTGTGGCAAAACCAGCTCTAGTCTTAGAGTATATAGGCAGGTGATAATGCCTAGAGAAAGTATGCACTGAACTCCAAGTAGCTGCTTCCAGAATATCCTTAGTTGCCACCCCTTAGAAATGCTGTTGAAGTGGCAGTAGCCCTAGTGGAATGAGGCCTAATCCCAGCTGGAACCTCTTTGCCATGATGGGAATAACAAAATGCAATGCAAAAGCCAATCCACCTAGAAATAGTTTGTTTTGACACAGGCTTGCCCTGTGAACTCAAAGCAAAAGAAACAAGTAACTGCTGAGACTGCCTAAAATCTTTAGTCCTGCTCAAATAATAACGCAATTGCCTGTGTACATCTAAAGTGTGCAAAATCTTTTCCCCTTTATTTTGAGGATCTGCAAAAACGTAGGCAAATGAATAGTTTGGTTTAAAGCCACACTAGAAACCACCTTAGGCATAAAGGAAGGATTAGTACGTAATGATACCCTGTCCTTATGGAAAATCAAAAGGGCTCTACTGCCATAAGGGCCTGCAACTCAGACACCCTTCTTGCAGAAGTAATAGCCAACAGAAAAGCAGTCTTCCATGACAAATATTTCAATTCAGCAGTAGCTGCAGGCTCAAAAGGTTGTAGAGTAAGTTTTTCCAACACAAAATTGAGATCCCAAGCAGGAGTAGGAGCTCTCGTGGGGTCTTATATTCTTTGCCCCTCTAAGAAACTGCTTGAACAAAGGATGCGAAAACAAAGGTGGGTCACAATCATAGTGAGCTGAAATTGCTGCAGCGAATCTTTATGGAAGAGAAGGACAAACCTTTGTCCAATAATTCAGTAAGATATTGAAGAGCCACACTCAAATTAGGCTCTGAAATCTCCAAATTCTTTGCTGTACTCCAAAATAAAATCTCTTCCATTTTTCTGCGTACACTCTCCTAGTACTAGGCCTTCTAGCTTCCATAATCACATTTAAAACTTGTTGAGGAAGCTGAGACCTACCATGCTTCAACACAGAATATGCCAAGCTGTGAGATGAAGAGATTGAAGCTTGACATTGAGCAGATGACCGTCCTTCTGAGATAACAGATGAGGAATCAGAGGTAAAGGCCATGGAGGCTTCTTTACAAGACTCCTTAGAAGTGGGTACCAGTGTTGCGAGGCCAATCTGGAGCTATCAAAATCATCCTTGGCCTGTCCTGTCTGACCTTTAGTAATACCTTTGGAAGAAGAGGTAGAGGTGGAAAGGCATAGACATGAAGGTTTTTCCAACTGAAAGACAGAGCATCCACTTTCCAAGCTGTGTGATGAAACCCCTTTGTGCAATACTTTGGCAGCTGGTGGTTTAGTGGAGAAGCGAACAGATCTATGTCTGGAGTTCCCCATGACACTGTCAATTTCTGAAATACATGAAGATCCAGTTTCCACTCGTGGGGATCCATGATTTGTCTGCTTAATACATCTGCTAGGGAGTTCTGTGCTCCTGGCAGAAACCTTGCCTGAAGAGTCAGTTGCAGGCTTAACGCAGTCTCCCATAAAATCATTGCTTGCCTGCATAGAGGATAAGAATGCGTTCCCCCTTGCTTGTTGATGTACCACATGACAGTTGTGTTGTCTGTCAGAATCAACACCTGCCCTGGAAGAAGTAACTCCTTGAACGCCATCAATGCAAACTGGACTGCTAACATCTCCTTCATGTTGATATGTAGATGCTGTAGTCTGGCAGGCCACTTGTCTTGTATCCACTTTCCATTTAGATGAGCTCCCAAGCAGTGTCCGAGGCATCTGTCGTTAAAATCTGACTCGCCTCTGGCCGGGTCACAGAGAGTCCCTTGTTTAGGTGACATTCCTGAGCCCACCACAAGAATTCCTTTTGAAGGCAAGGTATTATTTGAATGACAGTGTCCAAATCTTGGCAGTGCTGTGTCCATACATTTTTGAGATACCATTGCAGCTTCCTCATATGCAGTTTGGCATTGGGAAGCACCAGAATACAAGATGCCATGAACCCTAATGCTTGAAGGACTGTCCTTGCAGTCAGCACGGACTGATGAGATAGTTGATGGAAGTAAAGTGACAGACTCTTTTGTTTGTCCGGGGTTAAAAAGGCCATCTGGGCTGCTGTATTCAGTCTCACACCCAGAAAGCACATGTCTTGAGAGGGTACTAGACTGGACTTTATTTCGTTCACAGAATACCCTAGGCATCTTAGCACTGCTATGACATATTCCAGATGCTGTAGAAGGTGTTCCTTTTCTTGAGCCAGAATCAGGCAGTCGTCCAAGTAAGGATAAATTTGAATGCCTTGAAGCCTGAAGTAAGCTATCACTGGAGCCAGAACCTTTGTGAATACTCTGGCGCAGTAGATAAGCCAAAGGGCAATGCAGAGAACTGATAATGAAAATCTCCAGTTCGAAACCGCAGATACTTTCTGCAACTTAGCCTTATGGGTACATGAAGGTAAGCTTCCTTGAGATCCAAAGTTACCATCCAGTGATCCTTGCCCAGCAGAGGTAACAGTTGCTGTAACGTCAACATCTTGAACTTGGGAATGTCCAGATAAGTGTTGAGGATAGATAAATCCAAAATTGGTCTCCACGTGTTCCCCTTCTTTGGTACTAGGAACAGGCGAGAATAAAATCGAAGCCCTTTCTGATACAGGGACTGGCTGAATAGCCCCTATCTGGAGTAACTGAGAAACTTGCTTGTGAGCCTCTTTTCTTTGTGGAGGAGGAACATCTGGCATGCCTTTGAAAGGGGCATTGTGTGGAAATAAAATCTGTACCGTGATGAATGATATCCAGCACCCATCTGTCTTGAGTGATTAACTCCCAATTTTCTTTGAAAAGCGCCAATCTCCCTCCCAAAGGAGCTCCCACCCGAGAGTCCACTGGCAGCTGACAAGCCAGGGCATTGGTTCTGCTTACGAAAGGACTGACCCCTGCCCTCACCAGAAGTCTGAGCAGGTGAACTGTCTGATCTAGGCCTAAAGAACCTTGAGCCCTGCCCCTACCACGTCTAGACCTACCCCTAGACTGGGAACCATAAGCAGGATATGTCCACCCCTTAGCAGGCCAATTTCTACTAAACTTGGAGGCTGCACCTGCAAAAATCTTTAACAGTCTGCATAGACTTAGCTTTGTCCTCCATTTTCTTTAAAACTGCTTCCACAGGCGGTCCAAACAACACATCAGACTGTAAAGGAGCATCCAAAATCCTGGTCTTAACATGCTCAGCTAAATTCTGATCCTTCAACCATGCATGTCTGCGAAGAACAGAACTAGTAGCAGCCACCCTCGAGGAGGCCTGAACAGCATCAAAACCACACTGCAAAGAATGCTTACCCACTTGTTCAGACACATGAACCAAATCCAGCAATTCTTTACACTCAATACCTTCCGCCAAAGCATCCACCTTAGATTTCAATTGTGAAAGGAGATAATTCTGATATTTCAGCATATGAAACTGACAATTCAACGCCCTCATGGCTAGAGTGGAAGAAGTATATACTTTCTTACCCCACCTATCCAAAGCCCTTGCCTCTTTATCAGAGGGTACAGGATTTTTAACCACAGAAGCTTTAACACCTTTAGGCCCCTGAGAAACAGTTTCTGGGTCCGCCCTGGGACTCTTAAACAAATACTTATGTGCTTCGGGCACCCTATAATACCTATCAGGCTTAACAGGAGCAGGAGGCAAGGAATCAGGGTTCAGAGAAGCCTCTGCAAAAACATCCTCCACCACATTCAACACAGGAGGAATAGCTAAGGGCCTATGCTGGGGCAAAACAAGAATTCCCTAAGCCTTTTCTGGAGTCAGAGTAATCTTGGCCTTCCCATTTAAAGTGCTCCCTCATGGAGTGAAGAGTCTCTGAAAATGAAAAATCCTCAGGAGGAGAAGCTGAAGGAGTGGAATCATCCACATCAGAATCAGAATAAGTAGGAAACTCTTGCAAGTCTTCCACAGAAGACTCTGAAGCCTGTGAACACTGTTCAAAACTATCAAACTCCTGTTCCACCCTAGGCCTCTTATCAGGTGGGGCATAGAACCTCTAATCAGAGTAATCAAATCTTCTGCCATTTTAAGCATATGTTTCTTAGGCACAGAGCCGAATTTCTAGGAGCAGCCCCTACAGAAGCTGAACTTGGCCTTCCTCTAAAAGAAGCTTTGGCAACAGAAGGAGAGGCCCTAACTACCTTGGGAAGAGAGGGAAGAACAGCTACCTGAGAAGCCCCCTCAGCCTGGCCTACCTCCTGAGAGGGCACATCCTGTAACAGTAAAGTATCTGCCTGAGACTCCATAGAGACTCCTGGCAAAACCTCTGGCTCCCCTGAGCCTTCTAAAGGACCGGCGTCCGGGACTGCGGTTCCTCACCCCTAGACTTCACTGTTTTGTCCTTGCGCTTCTTAGATGAAGCAGGCGTCGGAGCATCCGGCGGCATATAATTGCAACGCTTCCCAAACACTAACCTAGCACAATCAAGCCTCCTCTTAATAGTGCGCTTGTTAAATCTAGCACAAGAGCGGCAACCAACAACGTCGTGCTCAGGCCCTAAACAAGGTATACACAATGTATGATAATCCCTATGCGGTATCTGCTTCCCACAAGAAATACAGTTATTCACTTTTCTGACATCCGGTTAAATACTGAGGCAAGAAAAACCAAAATGTTCTAACGGGATACTTAGCCAACTCTGTTTTCGGTCTGAAACTCCGGTTTCGGAAAATCTCAGAACGCCAACCTGCACTCGCAAAATTGCTTCTGCATCGGACCATGCGGCAAAAAAGACTGAGGAAATGACGTCGGTCATGCGCATTAGTACCCTGACGTACTGACGTCAGTCTAAGGCGCCATGACCGACGTCAGCCTTATACTCTGGTATTCGGGCCAACTGGGACGCGGACTATACCCAATTGTCAGGACTGCAGCAAGGGAAGACGAAGAACATCAGAACACAGATCATATCACACCATGATGGAACAGCAAGTCCCCAAAGTAAGGAGAAACAGAACACAGATCATATCACACCATGACGGAACAGCAAGTCCCCAAAGTAAGGAGAAACAGAACACAGATCATATCACACCATGACGGAACAGCAAGTCCCCAAAGTAAGGAGAAACAGAAGAAGCAGGAAACATCTGAAGAAGAAATATGGATTCGGGAAAGAAAAAGAGATTAAATATGGTGCAATATTTATGCAAAGGAGAAAGCAAACTAATCAGTACAAAAAGAGCAGTAACAAAGATATTTGAAGAGAAAAACAGGCAAAGGCATCCAGACAGGAACAATTTTACAATACAAAAAATAAGTAACAAAGAGGAAAATTTGAAAAAGAGGATTAGTAATTGAGATGTTAAAGGAACAGAAACTGAGGTTATGGATTACCTCCGAAGTGAAGGATTTAGTGTAGATAAACCAATGGATCCCCAAACTGAGGAGAAACCAGTGGAGCGGGCAACATCTGATCAGTTGTCATGTGAAGAAACTTTGGAGCTTTCCATAGAAAAAACAGTACAAACACTCAGCTGGAGATATGCAGTGAGGGAAGGAACAGGAAACTGTGGCAACTCTGATGCAGTCAGTGTTGTGGAGTGATAGGCCAGTGAGTTCCCATATAAAAGAAGAACGGATTACATAGATGAAACTGAAGAGAATATAGGACAGGAAGATGCTCTGGAACTTTCTGTAGAATGCCTGCAGGAAATGGAGAACAAAGAATGTGCCCTCAGTTTAGAAGAAAATGATCCAAGAGAAGAGTTACTTGATCTAATAGAGATGGACAGACATATTAAGATCAATGAAAAGAATGGACTATAGAAAATTAAGAAAACAAATTAACACAGTAATTAGGGCTGTCCATATGCTAACAGATAAAGTCTTACCACAAAAACACAGGGTAGTAAGGGAAAGGAAGGGGAGAAATTGAATGCTATCATGGAAGTATCGAACAGAGAAAAATATAAATTAAGACAAGACGTGTCCCTGTTAGAAGAGTATAGAAGAGGGAACAGATCAGCAAAAATGCTCAGAAAAATAGATGTGATACAAGCAATGCGCAGTATCAGAACAGATCAGGATCTATTGTGCACTGTCGTAAATAATAAACTAAAAATATCAGCACAGGCAGAAAACCTTAGAAAATATGCAGATAAATATAAAGGCAAAGAACAAAATAAGCTGTTTATTGATGACCCAAAAATGTTTTATAAGGAATTGGGAAGCAAGGCAAAAGGAATTGAAACACCACTAAAAATAAATAGATACATTTTGGAGAAGTATCTATGAAGATCCTGTGGAACATAACAAAGATGCTAAATGGTTAGCAGAAGTAAAAGAAAGAATAAGAACTTCAAATGTACATAATATGAAATGAGATGATGTAACAGTCAGAGACTGAAACAAAGTTAAGAAAAGCCTCTAACTGGAAATCCCCAGGCCCGGATGCAGTACCTACCTTCTAGCTAAAAGTATTAACATCTTCACATGAAGATTTAGCTATGAGTAAGAACTATTTCTATGCGGATATGTGCACCCCAAACAGACACTAGCCTGATTAACAGGAAAAACAGTACTCCTACTTCAGAGCGAACCTGCATGATATCCTAAAAACTGTAGACCAATAACTTGCCTTCCGACAACACTGGAATTGATGGTGACAGAGTTTATAGTCAGAAGAAAATTCAATCACAGAAATAGAACAAAAGGGTAATAAAAGACAGTCATATGGAACAAAGGATCATTTGTTGTTAAATAAAGTCATAATGGAGAACTGTGAAATGGGGAAGAATCTAAGTATGGCATGGATAGACTACAAAAAGCATTTAACAGTATCCCACATTCATGAATAAAGAGTGCTTAAAAAATGCATAAGATACACCCTACACTGATCGACTACATTACAGTGACCATGAAACAGTGGCAGACCACTTTCCAATTAAGCCATGATAAAGGACAAATTACTATTCCGGGGTAAAAATTCAAAGGGGATATTCCAGGGTGACACTGTCACCACAGCTTTTTTGTCTTGCCCTTAACCCATTAAGTTGTCTACTTAGCAAATTAGGCCGTGGCTATAATTTGGCTCCCAGAAAACAACAAAGTGTAAAGACTTCTCACCCCCTTTTTATAG
The DNA here is from genome assembly GCF_019279795.1 of Protopterus annectens. Lineage (NCBI taxonomy): Eukaryota > Metazoa > Chordata > Ceratodontiformes > Protopteridae > Protopterus > Protopterus annectens. The sequence goes on from NC_056737.1 coordinate 1,188,262,094, forward strand.
ATGATTTAAAACTGTATAGTTAATCAGATGAGGAACTGAAAGCCCAACTGCAAGTGCTCAAAACTTTTTTCAGCTGATACAAGAATGTCATTTGAGCTTGATAAACATTCAAAAGCAACCTTTAAAGTAGGAAAGTTGTAGTACCAAGAAAATATCAGTTTTGGACAGTAATGTGATACAAAGAACTTGAGCAAGAGGGAGTGTATAAATATTTGGGAGTTGATGAAGGATCAACAATAAAACATGAACAAATGTGAATAAAGCTTAGTAAGGAATATTTTAGAAGACTAAAATTAATACTCAAAATAGTGTTGACATCTAGTAACAAAGTCCAAGCTATAAACTAATTTGCTCTTCCTGTTCTAACTTATAGTTTTTTAGTGATTGACTGGCCCCAAAAGGAGTTGGATAGGTTGGTCAGGAAAACAAGAAGGATGCTTTGTGGTCATCAAATGATTTATATAAACCAGTGCATACCAAGACTACAAATTCCCCGTTCTGAAGGAGGTATGGTGCTTCTCGAAACTGATATGTATAGATCTGCAATCATGTGACTGCCTACATATCTGCTGACCTTCCAATACCCAAATGTAGTGAACGTTCTGAAACATGAGGAGATTAAGTCTAAGATGACTTAGCTGCTTAGCAAACAAAAATAGATAAAAATCAGGCAGCAACTGAATGTGCCAAAGAAACAAAAGACAGACTGTAAGGTGAAGGATCAGATGAGAAAGAAATGTAGAAAACAAGTAAATATAGTTGGAATTATAGAAAACACATGGAACAACCTCATGTTGATCAGGATCAAATGCAGGAATGGTTAAGGAGAGATGAATTTAAACCAAAACACAAAAGGTTAATATTGGAGGCCCAAGATAGTGCAGTACGTACACATTGGTTTACAAAATCCATTGAACACGTTGGAGGAAATGACAAATGTAGTTTCTGTAAAAGAGAATTGGAAACAGCCACACATCTTGTTGCTGGCTGTAATAAAACAATGGCAGAAAGACTGTATTACTGAAAGGCATAATAACATGCAAAGACTGTTGCATTGGAAATTGTCCAAACATTATAGTACTGAAGTAACTGAAAGGCACTGGACACATGAGCCACAAAACATTATAGAAAATGATGAAGTTCATATCGCATGGCATCACCCTCTACCAATAGTTCAAAAAGTAGATGCAAGAAAACCAGATATAGTACTCCATGAAAATAAAACAAAAAGTAGCATTGATCATTGAAATTGCTACACCCAGTGACTACAGTGTCAGATTTTCAGGCAGAAATGAGGGCTATGCGGAAGAAGGATACCCAGACAGTTCCAATAGTTGTAGGAGCAATGGGTAATAAAAAAGAATTTACAATCGTACTTAGATATGTTAACCATATGCATAAATCCATACAAATTGCACAAGTGATTACTGGGCACATTGTGGGTGTTGTGAAGAGTACTTCTGGATAATATTAAATATTGAAATAATACTAATTTCATGAACTTTAATCATACTTTGACCTAGCAATTGGTTCCATTCCTGTCATGGTATTAGAAAACCAAAAGACTTGCAGAAATCAAACAGAGAATGGCCTGTCTTTAACATACTTAGCAGGAGCTTTTACAAGTGCTTTGTCTTTTGAACAGTTCCACGTAGACTTGGCTTCTTTAGGTTAATTCTGTCTTTGATATATCGAAGCAAGAACAGTTCCTCAGATAATTTGGTGGTTTTCTATGTTGTAGCACAAAAACAACACTTTATCTTCATTTTTTTAACATCATACTCCTGTGTTTTTATAGTAGATGATCAGTATTGTTATTATTAATCACACAAAATATATTTACAATTACTTACATTTGAACAATTAAACAAATCCTAATCTGTTTATTCTACTATTCATTATATTCCATAATTCTATTGTCATATAACAATATTTATTTTATACTCTACAATGCTTAACATTCTTAGAACAAGTATTACCATGCCAAAAAAACACAAAATAAACTACTAAAATAAAAAAATAAAAAAAAAAGGCTTCAGAAAGCAACCAGTAGTTTTAAAGTGCATAAAGCGCTTTTTTGTTTAATAAAAATCAAACTTCTTCAGATGCCTCTTTAAAACTACTGGTTGCTTTCTGAAACCATTTTTTTCTATTTTAACAAGTCTTACCATGGTAATTGAATTTAAAATGAAAAAAATGAAAAATTAAATTCTGCATTATTATTTTTCAGGGTGTAAGCTGTATATATCTAATATCTCAATATCCTGATGGCCTTTTAGCTTTACAGAGCTTAAAACTCTTCCCAATCACTACCAAATTCTACAAACCTAAACCCACTCTCTACCAACCACTCCTATCTAAGCACAAACCAAACAAACTCATTCCCCTTCTCTCTTACCTTTGCTTAGCAGGTGACATCCATCCCAACCCAGGACCAAACTTCTCTCCAACAAACCACTCCAGCACCAAAAACAAATCCACCAATAAATACCTCAAATTCCTCACCATCAACGCCCAAAGCTTAAGAAATAAATTAACCCTCTTTCAAGCCTGGCTCAACCACAACTTACCTGACATTGTAGCCATCTCTGAAACCTGGCTAAAACCACACATAACTGACTCCGAATTCCTTCCCTCCGGATTCCAATCTCTCCGATCTGACCGCCTAAGTAAAAGAGGTGGTGGTGTGGCTCTAATCTACTCCAACCACTTATCTATTACTCCTTACCCTAACGCCATCCCTTCTTTTAATAAACGCTGAACTTGTAACTGGCCTACTAAAAATAAACAACCATAAAAGTATCTGCATCATTTCCCTCTATATTCCTCCTGGTAACAACACCAATACCCTGGAGGACGTCCTCTCCTGGACCTCCTCTAATATTAAACTTGAAACCTACATCTTAGGGGATGTAAATATTGACTGGCAAAAAATTCATTTACCCTAATCCCACCATATCGATCAATCTCTTCAACTTCACTCAACTTACCAACTCTATTACTAGGCCCAACAAAACCAAACCTCCAGGCTCCATTCTAGAGTGCATCCTAGTATCTCACCCTAACAAAGTCATAAAATCTGGTGTCAATTTTGACCAATTAGGAGACCACCTCCCTGCCTTCACCCATCGAGCTACACCCACTTTCACACACTCCTACCAGCTCATCCATACTTGTAACCTCACTAACTTCAACCCTACTACTTTCTCTGACTCCCTAACTGGAAACCACTAAAAACTCTACCTCTAGACACAGCCGTTAACTATTTCAACTCAACATTCTTAACTGTCCTTAACTCCCTAGCTCCAATAAGAACAAAAAGAGTTAAAGCAAAGACCACCCCATGGCTAACCAAACACACCAAAAAGATTATGCTACAAAGAGACAAAACCTGGAAATATTACCTCCAAAATAAACAACCAACATTTTTATTTAAATGCAAACAGCTGCGAAACCTAGCCAAAAACAAGTCATTAAAGATAAAAAATACTACTGTATCAAACTCCAAATAAAGCATGCAAAAAACCCCAAACAATTCTGGAACTCCATTAATTCCCTCCTTAGGCCGGGTGCCAAAACCACCCCCTGTCCTGACACTAGCGAATCTGACCTTGAAATTGCCAAACTATTCAATACCTTCTTCACCTCTTCTATTGCTGAGCTAACTAAGACCTTCCCCAACAATAACCTTCAAACCCTCTCTACTCAAACTTCCCCTCTCTCCTCTCCTCCACCCCCTGCTTTCAAACTCAAACCCGTCTCCACATACTTTATAAACAACTTCTCTCCAAAGTTAAGTCTTGCACCAATGCCCCCGACAGCATTCCTTCCTACTTCATTAAAATAGCCTCAGACTGTATTGCTCTCCCTATCAGCATCCTGATAAATAGATCACTACTTGAATTCTATGTACCCAAAGTATGGCATTTTGTATTTATTCTTCCACTTCACAAGGGTGGCAAAAACTGTAACATCTCCAATTTCCGCCCTATAGCTATCCTATCCCCAATCTCCAAACTTCTTGAAAAATGCATACACCTGCAACTCATGACATTCCTTTCCAAACACCAGTTACTCTCTCCTACCCAACATTGCTCCCACCCAGGACACAGTACCAACACAGCCCTTCTCTCCTTCTTACACTCCATCAATTTAGCTCGTGACTCTGGTAACAGCATTTCCCCAGTTCTACTGGACTTATCTAAAGCTTTTGATACCATCTCCCATACCCATCTACTAAACCATCTGTCAAATCTCAACGTCTCCCAAAAAACTCTTTCCTGGTTCTCCTGCTATCTTTCTGATAGGTCCCAAGCCGTGAAATGGGGCCAGGCCTCCTCCACTTTCCGGGCCAGGCCTCCTCCACTTTCCTTCCCACCTCCACTGGAGTACCCCAAGGTTCCATACTTGGCCCATTCCTATTTAACATCTTTATTAATGATTTCCACAAAGTCATACCCAATACCAAAATTGTCCAATATGCAGACGATGCCACTTTGATCTGCTGCGCCTCTAACCTAATAGATCTCCAATCTCTAACACAAACTGCCTTCTCTACCACCGAAAACTGGATGCTCCAAAATCACCTCTCACTAAACACCAACAAAACTAAGATTTTTCTATTCTCTCCCTCAAAATCCACTCATATTGACAAAAACTCATTTCAAATTACCAGCCTTAACAACTCCATTACTGAGATCGTACCCTCCGCCAAACTTCTTGGTGTCACTATCAATGAACACCTAAAATTTAACACTCACATCCAGCTAAACATCAAGAAAACCCACATAAAACTAGGCCTACTGTACAGAAACAACCACTTCATCTCTCTCTCTGCCAGACAAACTCTGGCCACTCCCTATCGCCTCCCCTTTCTTTTGTATGGCACTCCTCTGCTTACCAATTTATCTTCCACTCTTACCTCCAAACTGGAAGTATGCTACAATAAAATCTCCAGATTTGCTACCAAGGCCAAATCCTCCTCTCATCACTGCACCTCCCATCACTCTTTAAACTGGCTTGAACTCCCCAATCAACTTGACTTCCTCCAAATCACCACAGCCCACAAATTATTATTCCAACCTACTAGCTGCCCTGCACTATCTAATATTCTACAACCATATACCCTTCTCAGATCCCCTAGATCTACTAACCAAAACCTAATAACTGTCCAAAAATCAAAGTGCCCAGCTGGTCAGCTTCTATTATCCTTTTCCCTAGCTAAAAAATGGAATGCTCTGCCCTCCACACTGAGGACCTGTGACAACCTTAACACCTTCAAAACTCAATTTCACTCCTAATTCGATCTACACAGGAAATGTAACTGTATTCTCCATCCCATACCTCCCAAGCTCTCCTCTTCTTTTCTCCTGGCTAACCCTCTCACCTTCCTAACGTCTCTCACATATATAGAATGTTTATGTAACTAAACAGTAGCATCTAGCCATGAAACTATTATGCCTGACTTCCTCATGAACAAATCTATAATTTTTGTACTCTGCATTGAATGTTACCTGTCAATTGTAATGCAAATGTTTCTTTGTAATTCATCATGTAATGTAACTTTTGTATTGTGGAGCTTTTCTCCCCGGGCCTCCACTGAAAACAGGCTCCCCGAGCCCAGTGCACCTACCCGGTAATAAAACTGGAATAAATAAATAAATAAATAAATACATAAATAAATAATAAATATACAGTTGTAGGTTCATATGTGTTTACTAGGCTTGCAGCTCAGTAAATCATGGAGGAGCCTATCCAAATGTCTCTATTGCCCAAAGCACTGTTTGTTTAAAAGGCTCGCTCAGGCATGCATGACAGGCATATGGAGGCTGACAGAACCCAATACCATGGAAGTTGTTCATTAACAAGTTATAGCTTTAATCCTCTGTGCCAGATTTCTTTAATATACCCATTAAACATTCCCCTCTTACCCACCTTATCCTTTCTCATTCCTTTGTTACATCCCGGATACATCTGCAGTGCTGTTGATAAAAGCCCTCGAACAGGAAACAGATAATCATACCTGCAGCACTGCCCTTAGACATGAGTCACTTACCTATTCATGCCCACACCATTGCCTTTAGACATGTGCTGCCTACCTATTCATGCATGCAGCACTGCCCTTAGACATGTGCTGCCTACCTCTTTATGCATGCAACACTGCCCTTAGACATGTGCTGACTACCTATTCATGCATGCAGCACTGCCCTTAGACATGTACTTCCTACCTCTTTATGCATGCAACACTGCCCTTAGACATGCACTGCCTACCTATTCATGCATGCAACACTGTCCTTAGACATGTGCTGCCTACCTCTTTATGCATGCAGCACTGTCCTTAGACATGCACTGCCTACCTATTCATGAATGCAGCACTGCCCTTAGACATGTGCTGCCTACCTCTTTATGCATGCAGCACTGCCCGTAGACATGCACTGCCTACTATTCATGCATGCAGCACTGCCCTTAGACACGCACTGCCTACTTATTCATACATGCAGCACTGTCCTTAGACAAGTGCTGCCTACCTCTTTATGCATGCAATACTGCCCTTAGACATGTGCTGCCTACCTCTTTATGCATGCAGCACTGCCCTTAGACATGCACTGCCTACCTATTCATGCATGCAGCACTGCCCTTAGGCATGTGCTGCCTACCTCTTTATGCATGCAGCACTGCCCTTAGACATGCACTGCCTACCTACGAATGCATGCAGCACTGCCCTTAGACATGTGCTCCCTACCACTTTATGCATGCAGCACTGCCCTTAGACATGCACTGCCTATCTGTGCATGCAGCACTGCCCTTTGGCATGTGCTGCCTACCTCTTCATGCATGCAGCACTGCCCTTAGACATGCATTACCTACCTATTCATGCATGCAGCACTGCCCTTAAACATGTGCTGCCTACCTCTTTATGCATGCAGCACTGCCCTTAGACATGCACTGCCTACCTATTCATGCATGCAGCACTGTCCTTAGACATGTGCTGTCTACCACTTTATGCATGCAGCACTGCCCTTAGACATGCACTGCCTACATATTCATGCATGCAGCACTGTCTTTAGACATGTGCTACCTACCTATTCTTGCTTGAATACTGCCCTTATACATGTGCTGCCTACCTCTTTATGCATGCAGCACTGTCCTTAGACCTGTGCCACCACCTATTCATGGGTGCAGCACTGCCCTTAGGCATGCACTGCCACCTGTTCATACCTGTAGCCCTGCCCTTAGACATGTGCTGCCTACCTCTTCATGTGTGCAGTGCTGCCTACCTCTGTATGCATGCAGCACTGCCCTTAGACATACACTGCCTACCTATTCATGCATGCAGCACTATCCTTAGACATGTGCCACCTACCTATTCATGCCTGAGTACTGCCCTTATACATGTGCAGCCTACCTCTTTATGCATGCAGCACTGTCCTTAGACATGTGCCACCACCTATTCATGGGTGCAGCACTGCCCTTAGGAATGCGCTACCACCTGTTCATGCCTGTAGCACTGCCCTTAGACATGTGCCACCACCTATTCATGGGTGCAGCACTGCCCTTAGGAATGCACTACCACCTGTTCATGCCTGTAGCACTGCCCTTAGACATGTGCTGCCTACCTCTTCATGTGTGCAGCACTGCCCTTAGACATGTGCTGCCTACCTATTTATGCATGCAGCACTGTCCTTAGACATGCACTGTCTACTTGTTCATGCATGCAGCACTGTCCTTAGACATGTGCCACCTACCTATTCATGCCTGAGTACTGCCCTTAGACATGTGCTGCCTACCTCTTTATGCATGCAGCACTGCCCTTAGACATGTGCCACCACCTATTCATGGGTGCAGCACTGCCCATAGGCATGTGCTACCACCTACTCATGCCTGTAGCACTGCCCTTAGACATCTTCATGTGTGCAGCACTGCTTTTAGACATATGCTGCCACCTATTCATGCCTTTAGCACTGCCATTAGACATGCGCTGCCTACCTATTCATGTGTGCAGCACTGCCCTTAGGCATGTACTGCCACCTATTCATGCCTGTAGCACTGCCCTTAGACATGTGCTGCCTACCTCTTCATGCATGCAGCACTGCCCTTAGACATTTTCCACCTACCTCTTTATGCATGCGGCATTGCCCTTAGACATGTGCTGCCACCTATTCACACCTGTAGCACTGACCTTAGACATGTGCTGCCTACCTATTCATGCATGTAGCACTGCCTTTATACTACATATGCTGCTTACCTATTTATACCTGCCTATTCTAATCCTTCATTTGCTGCTCATCACCTTTTAAACTTTTCTGTATCTGCTTTTAGTCTCCTATATAAAATAACAAGCAGATCTGGTACTAAGCTTCATTTGCCCTTTGTATTTTACTGCATTCAGTGGTTAGAGGCCGACATCCATGAGTCCGTTTATCCATCCATCCATCCATCCATACCTCTAAACATCCATCCACCCATCCATCCATCCATCCATCCATCCATCCATCCATCCATCCATCCATCCATCCATCCATCCATCCATCCATCCATCCATACCTCCAAACATCCATCCACCCATCCATCCACCCATCACTGTTCAAATAGAAGCTCATAACTGATAGTCCCCCCATTCCTTATTATATCCCTGCTTTGATTGTATCATCACCTGTAGCACATATCAGCATCACCAGTAGGGTAAGGAGATGTGGTATTTCTTTCAGTTCTCCTTTGAAGTACATAGACATAATAATAAAAAATAGTCAGTAAAGAACTACTGACATGACTATACTTACACCAAATTCATCCAAGATGCCAAATCTCTTTGTTGTATCTTATTAACCTGGGAGATCTCACTAAAACCATTCTAAAAACATGGGGCCCATTGCATTACTTGCTATGAATACTTCCACTATGTATGGATGAATGACAGCTTCCTGTGGTTCAACTCAACAAAAGACAACATACAAAAATAACTGCCCAAAACACTGTTTTTAGCATTTTTTGCAGGAGGGGTAAACCCTCCTGTCCCTCCTTGATGTGTGTGGGGGGGTATGTACCTCTCATCCCCTAGCTAATATAATCAACTCCATGGTTGCACTACAGGGGGAATGGGGCACTTAGTTCACACCCAGTTCCCCAATGATACTTTACATTGGAAATGCAATAACTGTCTTGAGGAGTTGAGGCATGGGTACATTTCTTTCTTTCTTGGAGCATTAGTGACTGAGGTATGGATACATTTAATTCTTGGAGCATTAGGGGCTGAGACATGGGTATTTTTCTTTCTTGGGGCATTAGGAGCTGAGATATGGCTATTTTTTTTCTGGGAGCATTAGGAGTTAAGACAAGGGTACTTTTCTTTCTTAGAGCAGTAGCAGTTGAAGCATGGGTACATTTATTTTATGAGCAGTAGGAGTTGAAGCATGGGTACATTTCATTATTAGAGCATAAGGAGTTCAGTCATGGGTACATTTCTTTTGTGGGGCATTAAGAGCTGAGGTGTGGGAACATTTCTCTCTTGGAGCATTAGAAGTTGAAACATGGAAACATTTCTTTCTTACAGCATTAGGAGTTGAGGCATGGGCACCTTTCTTTCTTGGAGCATTAGGAGTTAAGGCATGGGTACTTTTCGTTCTTGGAGAATTAGGAGTTGAGGCATGGGCACTTTTCTTTCTTGGAGCATTAGGAGATAAGGCATGGGTATATTTCTTTCTCAGAGTATTAGAAGTTGTGGCATGGTTAATTTTCTTTCTTGGATTATTGGGAATTGAGGCATGAGTACTTCTCTTTCTTGGAGTAATAGTGTTTGAGCAATGAGTACATTTCTTTCTTGGAACAGTAAGAGCTGAGGAATGGGTACATTTCTTTCTTGGCATATTAGGAGTTGAGGCAGGGGTTTACATTTCTTTCTTGGAGCATTAGGAGATGAGGCATGGGTACATTTCTTTCTTGGAGCATTAGGAATTGAGGCATGGGTACTTTTCTTTCTTGGAGCATTAGGAATTGATGCACTGGTTTACATTTCTTTCTTGGAGCATTAGAACTTGAGGTATGGGTACTTTTCTTTCTTGGAGCAATAGGAGTTTTGGCATGGTAACTTTTCTTTCTTGGAGCATTAAGGGTTGAGGCATGGGTACATTTCTTTCTTGGAGCATTAGGAGTTGATGCATGGGTACTTTTCTTTCTTGGAGCATTAGGAGTTATGGCATGGTTACTTTTCTTTCTTGGAGCATTAAGAGTTGAGGCATGGGTACATTTCTTTCTTTGATTATTAGAAGTTGAGACATGGGTTTTCATTTCTTTCTTGGAGCATTAGGAGATGAGGCATGGGTACATTTCCTTCTTGGAGCATTAGGAGTTGAGGCATGGGTACTTTTCTTCCTTGGAGCATTAGGAGTTGTGGCATGGTTAATTTTCTTTCTTGGAGCATTAAGAGTTGATGCATGGGTACATTTCTTTCTTTGAGCATTACAAATTTAGGCATGAATACATTTCTTTCTTGGAGTATTAGGAGTTGAGGCATGGGTACTTTTCTTTCTTTGATTATTAGGAGTTGAGAGATGGGTTTACATTTCTTTCTTGGAGCATTAGGAGATGAGACATGGGTACATTTCTTTCTTGGAGCATTAGGAATTGTGGCATGGTTAATTTTCTTTCTTGGAGCATTAATAGTTGAGGCATGGGTACATTTCTTTCTTGGAGCATTAGGACTTGAGGCATGAGTACATTTCTTTCTTGGAGTATTAGGAGTTGAGGCATGGGTACTTTTCTTTCTTGGAGTATTAGGAGTTGAGGCCAGGGTTTACTTTTCTTTCTTGTATCATTAGGAGATGACTCATGGGTACATTTCTTTCTTGGAGCATTAGGAATTGAGGCATGATTACATTTGTTTCTTGGAGTGGTAGTATTTGAGGAATGAGTACTTTTCTTTCTTGGAACAGTAAGAAGTGAGGCATGGATACATTTTTTTCTTGGAGTATTAGGAGTTGAGGCAGGGGTTTACATTTCTTTCTTGGATTATTAGGAGTTGAGACATGGGTACTTTTATTTCTTGGAGTGGTGGTATTTGATTAATGAGTACTTTTCTTTCTTGGAACAGTAAGAGGTGAGGTATGGGTACATTTCTTTCTTGGAGTATTAGGAGTTGAGGCCTGGGTACATTTCTTTATTGGAGCATTAGGAGTTGAGGCAGGGGTTTACATTTCTTCCTTGGAGCAGTGGGAATTGAGGCATGAGTACTTCTATTTCTTGGAGTGGTAGTATTTGAAGAATGAGTACTTTTCTTTCTTGGAACTGTAAGAGGTGAGGCATGGGTACATTTCTTTCTTGGAGTGTTAGGAGTTGAGGCCTGGGTAAATTTCTTTCTTGGAGCATTAGGAGTTGAGGCAGGGGTTTACATTTCTTTCTTGGAGCATTATGAATTGAGGCATGAGTACTTTTGTTTCTTGGAGTGGTAGTATTTGAGGAATGAGTACTTTTCTTTCTTGGAACAGTAAGAAGTGAGGCATGGATACATTTCTTTCTTGGAGTATTAGGAGTTGAGGCAGGGGTTTACATCTCTTTCATGGATTATTAGGAGTTGAGACATGGGTACTTTTATTTCTTGGAGTGGTGGTATTTGATTAATGAGTACTTTTCTTTCTTGGAAGAGTAAGAGGTAAGGTATGGGTACATTTCTTTCTTGGAGTATTAGGAGTTGAGGCCTGGGTAAATTTCTTTCTTAGAGCATTAGGAGTTGAGGCAGGGGGTTACATTTCTTTCTTGGAGCATTAGGAATTGAGGCATGAGTACTTCTATTTCTTGGAGTGGTAGTATTTGAAGAATGAGTACTTTTCTTTCTTGGAACTGTAAGAGGTGAGGCATGGGTACATCTCTTTCTTGGAGTGTTAGGAGTTGACGCTGTCCGGTTTGATTCTCAGCTAAGTTTACATATTTTTAGTAAACAAAAGCGCTTACATACCTTTTGGTGTTCTAGCGTCGTGCTTTTCTTTTTTAATTTTATCGATTCTCAGCTATAGCATCTTCTGCATGGAGACATGCGTGAATGGGCGTACCTTCGCTGAAGGTTGTGCATCAGGGCTGGTAACTCGGCACATAAAAATCAACTAACGATCATTAGTGGACCGGAGTTCCGCTGTGGCGACCCCTAACCGGGAAAAGCCAAAAGACTCAACAACAAGTGTTAGGAGTTGAAAGCATTAAGAGTTGAGGCATGGGTACATTTCTTTCCTGGAGCATTAGGTGTTGAGGCAAAAGTACATTTCTTTCTTGGAGTATTAGGACTAGAGGCATGAGTACATTTCTTTTATGGAATATTAGGAGTTGAGGCATGGGTACTTTTCTTTCCTGGAACATTAGGTATTGAGGCAGGGGTTTGCATTTCTTTCTTGGAGCATTAGGAGGTGAGGCATGGGTACACTTCTTTCTTGGAGCATTAGGAGTTGAAGCATGTATACATTCTTTCTTGCAGCATTAGGAGTTGTGGCATGGTTACTTTTCTTTCTTGGAGCATTAGGAGGTGAGGCATGGGTACACTTCTTTCTTGGAGCATTAGGAGTTGAGGCATGTATACATTCTTTCTTGCAGCATTAGGAGTTGTGGCATGGTTACTTTTCTTTCTTGGAGCATTAAGAGTTGAGGCATGGGTACATTTCTTTCTTGGAGTATTACTAGTTCAGGCTTGGGTACTTTTCTTTCTTGGAGCATCCAGAGTTGAGGCATGGGTACATTTCTTTCTTGGAGCATTAGGAATTGAGGCATGATTACATTTGTTTCTTGGAGCATTAGGAGTTGATGCAGGCGTACATTTCTTTCTTGGAGTAGTAGTGCAGCCTTACTAGATACATCTTTTTGTTAATCACTGAACCTGACCTGTATGTTTTTACCCAAAATAACATGAATAGCAATCTAATTCCTTCAAAATAACACCCTTAATTGCAATATTAGTTAATGTCTTAGTCATTTGTTATAAATTGCATCACCAGGCACCAATGTCTTCAACCTGTTCTCTGTCCTTCTGTTTTATGTTATCCAGCATTTACTCCTTGCATTTTAATCATTCCCTTCAGAAGGAGTCATCTTAGTATTTGCATTCTTTAAGTATTTGTTCATACAAATGGAAACAATATATATATATATATATATATATATATATATAAAATCAATTAACTATCTGCAAACAATGCTCATCATACATTTTAAAATCAGAAAACATTATTTCTGTTTGAACACGCAATGCTTAAGCTTTGTTTATGCATTTCATGCCAAGCCATAATTATAATACAATGATTTAAATCTCAGCAACCAACATCCAAACCAAATATATAGGTACAGCTAGCTAACCATGATGTCAACACTGTTATATTATTGTACTAAGGCAGGTTTCTGCCAAACACCTTTTGAGTTAGTAACCTACATATATTTCTTTACTATATTCCATAATGTGTTGACTATTTGTATAGTTAATATATCACTATAATAAAATTTACTAATAACATTTAACAACATATTTTTAAGTAAGCACTGACCACTAAGTCAGGCTATTCATGGCACTCTCACATGGCATGCACATTAAAAAAATATAACACAAGTACAGAGAGATAAATATAGATATAAATTCAGTATATTAAATGTGGATGATTTGAATGCAAACTTTGGTAATGCCTAAAATGAAGTATAATATTTATAAACCTAAATTGTTTTTATTAACTAAGTACTTGCATTCATTATTATATTGGCAGGTCCACATTTTATGAATCAATATTCCTTTTCTCCTTCTCTCAGCAGAAACAAGAGAGTCACACTAATACTCAGCAGATTCTTAAGAAGCAGCTGATTGACTCTTTGGAGATCATCAGTTTCATCCCAAATGTTGCCAAGGTCTGTAGGCTTGCTGCAGCTTTCTCCAATAGATGTCCTGGTTAGGGCAGTACAAGAGAGCTACGCTGTACAATGGTCCAAAACAAGACCAGTCAGTGAAGTCCCATACACCCTGCCCAAATTACACCACTGGTATTCTTTTATAGTCCATGTAAGTGGAAATGACCTGAGATGTACATCTCTGGACTATATGAAGAGCGACATTATGGAGCTTTCAAACTGCGTCTCAGGCTGGCATGAGCCTGGCACTGAGCAGCATATTACCATCACAGAGGATGATCTCACAATATGGACAAAAATGACTGATTTCAACATCTGGCTGTATTTCTAGTGTCATTTTTAGGAGATCCAATATTCATCAGCTTGGGAGGACATTGTCAACAGACCACATTGCTTTGCCAAGGATGGTCTGCATCTTTCTACCCTAGGCTTTCAAATACTGGCTAACGCTTTGGTTGCCCCCATAGAGCCTTTTTCAGGCAATGCCAAATTGCCAAATCTACCAACATGCAAAATCAACTCAACAGAATCTCAGGGTGTTACTGCTCAATGCCAGGAGACTAAATAAAAAAATGCACTCCTTCTAAGACCTCCTCACACTCGAGAATATAGATATCTGTGCAGTTACTGAGACATGGTTTAAAGTGGCAGACCGTACCCCAGCAGGGCATGATTGCAGTGCCTTCCAGACTTTTAGACCAGTAGTTGCACAGGCAAGGGCTAAAGGTGGAGATGTCTCAGTATACGTCAGTAACAAACACACCTCTAGGGTGGTCAGATATGATAACATGCTGGAGATCCTCCAAGTGCACATCACATAGACAAAATCCCATAACATATTATAGCCAGCTATGGGTCATCCTCTATGTCCCAGGAAGCTCACAATGCTTACTTGGACCTACTGGAGATACTTACTATCCAACCTAACACCCTATTCATGGGAGACTTTAATTATCCTTTTATCAATTGGGAATCCTACAAAACCTTAAATCTACAGTCACAAAGATTCTTGGACTTTGTAAATACAAACACCCTTGACCAAATAGTGATTATGCCCACTAGAGTGTCCAACATACTGGACCTCATGCTTATAAATACAGGAGTACCCTGCACCACCACTCCCTCTGTTTTGCACCTTCCTTGGTAAAGTCCCACCATAAAGCTGTCTTCTTTGAAATCAAAATCAACTCCATAATACTATTAAAACCAGTAACAGTTAGGAACTATTCCAAGGTAAATTATTAATTATTAATTGATAGCTATCAAAATTCAGTGCCCCTCCAAGCCCTGTGAGTACACCAACCTATGCTAACTTGCCCTCTGAAACTTTGTACAACCATATCAATAGTTGCACAGAGGCTGCTGTACCTAACAGAAACAAGCCTTGGACTAGCCCCAGAAACAAACTGCCCTAGTGGCATCATAAATTAAACAGGATGTACAACAAAAGGAAACAAATATGGCAAAAATAAGGAAGAGTAATTCCCATAAAGATAAAAAACTCTCTCATCAAAGTAAATAGGCAACTAATGGGGCTAATTAGGTCAAGCAAAGCCAGCTTTGAGGTTAAGATATCCTTCCAGCTAAAAATAACTATAATGCCTTCTACAGCTATGTCAGAAACCTCAAGGGGAGCACACAGCAATGTGCTGAACTGGTGTTTAATGGTAAGACATTCACCGAGCCTAGCAACATAGCAAACCTGTTACCAGGCAAATTCATTTCCAACTTTACTCCCTTATCACCCCTCAACAATCACCCCAGTAATACCTTCAAACATAATCCATCCCTCCAAGTAGGGATCCTGAACTGGCTGCACTCACTAAAGCCAAGAACATGGCCTCAATGGCCCTGATGAAATCCAAGGATGCCTCCTAAATAGTTTAAAATATGACTTATCAGGACCCCTGGGGTCATTATTTATCTATAGTCTTAAACAGACTTTGTGACACATGAATGGAGGACTGCAGCAGTCATCCCACTTCTTTAGGGAGGACCTTCAACAGATTCTGGAAACTACAGACCCATTACCCTGACTAGCCTTATTTGCAAAGCCATAGAAAAGAATTATTACTGAACTTACCAACAAGGACATAGGAGACATCCAGACACTGGATTCATCCCAGTTTGGCTTTGCCAAAGGAAGATCATGCTTACCAAATCTTTAGGACTTCTTTGAAAATATCACTAAGGCAATGGATGAGGGGGAAAACTGTGCATACTGCCTACTTAGATATGGCTAAGGCATTTGATATAATACCCCACTCTGGCATTGTAAACAAACTAACAGTAGTAGGTATAACCCCCTTTATGACATGCTGGATACCTGGCTCACTGATAGGACACAGGGGGTTAGAATCACTGAGGCCACCTCCACAAAGAGGCTGGTCACCAGTGGAGTCCCCAGGGGGTCTGTGCAAGGCTCACTCCTCTGTAGCATCCACTTCATGGATGCCAAAGCCAATGCCAAAGGCCTCTGGCTAACCAACATTGCAGATGATTGCAAACTGGGACAAATCACTGAATTCTCCCCAAAGGTAAGAACACTCTTCAGGAAGGTCTAATACAGATTAACACTTGCTGCCAAAGTCACAGTTAAAGCTCAACATGAACAAATAGATTATAGTACCTTGTGGAAAGTCTGCCACCCTAAGTTAACTATGTCATCAATAAAACACAGTTAAAATTTGATTTACTAGTTAGGGATTGAGAATTCATGTAGATAGTAACCTAGCCTTCGACCCACGTGTCCAAGGCAGTAAGAAAATCCTTCTATGTTGCTTAACTTATTATCAAGGGCATGGCATCTAGGTCCAAGAAGGTCATCATACCACCTTATCTGGCCCACATCAGGCCCATCATAGAGTATAATGCCCGCTTCAGTAAATATACCTGACCAAACACATGCAGCAACTGGAACATCCACAATGTTTTTTTTTTAAAAGAATACAGGGAGTAAACATGGTGTCCTATGCTGATCGCTTGAAAGCCCTGTCTCTTTACTCGGTATCATACAGACATCTGAGAAGTGATATTTGGCTGGCATACAAGGCCTCCCTGTATCCTGTTTTGATGAATCTTTGGCACATCTGCAAAACAAACAGCATCAGAAGTATTAGATTAAAGGGCCTAAATTTTGTTTGCCACATAAATAGTACATGTTGGAGAGACAGATATGTTTCTCAGAGAATTGAAATTCTCTCAAACAGGCTCCCCATCCATGTGAAACAGAGGTCCTATCTATCCCTGTTTAAGCTCAGCTTAGACCAATGGATGGGTAATCAGGAATTTACCCTTGGTCTGACTCCTATGTCTCTGATGGACAGAGGCAGTTCCCTATTTAAGCTCAGCTTAGACCAATGGATGGGTAATCAGGAATTCACCCTTGGTCTGGCTCCTATGTCTCTGATGGACAGAGGCAGTTCCCTATTTAAGCTCAGCTTAGACCAATGGATGGGTAATCAGGAATTCACCCTTTGTCTGGCTCCTATGTCTCTGATGGACAGAGGCAGTTCCCTGTTTAAGCTCAGCTTAGACCAATGGATGAGTAATCAGGAATTCACCCCAGATCTGGCTCATTTGTCTCTGATAGACAGAGGCAGTTCCCTGTTTAGGCTCAGCTTAGAAAAATGGATGGGTAATCAGGAATTCTCCGCAGGTCTGGGTCCTATGTCTCTGATGGACAGAGGCAGTTCCCTGTTTAAGCTCAGCTTAGACCAATGGATGGGTAATCAGGAATTCACCCTTGGTCTGGCTCCTATGTCTCTGATGGACAGAGGCAGTTCTCTATTTAAGCTCAGCTTAGACCAATGGATGGGTAATCAGGAATTCACCCTTGGTCTGGCTCCTATGTCTCTGATGGACAGAGGCAGTTCTCTATTTAAGCTCAGCTTAGACCAATGGATGGGTAATCAGGAATTCACCCTTGGTCTGACTCCTATGTCTCTGATGGACAGAGGCAGTTCCCTGTTTAAGCTCAGCTTAGACCAATGGATGGGTAATCAGGAATTCAACCTTGGTCTGGCTCCTATGTCTCTGATGGACAGAGGCAGTTCCCTGTTTAAGCTCAGCTTAGACCAATGGATGGGTAATCAAGAATTCACCCTTGGTCTGACTCCTATGTCTCTGATGGACAGAGGCAGTTCTCTATTTAAGCTCAGCTTAGAGCAATGGATGGGTAATCTGGAATTCACCCTGGTCTGGCTCCTATGTCTCTGATGGAAAGAGGCAGTCAGTAAATCACCCTATAAATCAAATATAAATCAAATTTGTGGGCCACGTTTGGGTTGCATGGCTAGGCTTTTAAGAGCCCTAGTAGTCATTACTCTAGTATATACTCATGAGCCTATGAACCTATTTGACTGAAAATAATACACTGAACCGATTGCTAGTCTTTTTCTTAATTGTAATGGAACAACGAACCCCACACCTCTCTTTGTTGCAGAGAAGTAACAACCCCAGCACTATTTTAACAAATGCAAGTTCATAGGCTGTTACTAGGCAATAACCACTAGGTTCTTACAAGCCTAGCCTCATACCCCAAATCATTCGGGTCCCAAGTATCATGGTTGTCTATAGGGGAGTATCATGTTATTGGAAAGATAAGTAAGGATTTGTGGGGGGGGGGTGGGAGTTAGGTAATACTTTTCTTATTGACTGCCTCTGTCCATTAGAGATATGGGGCCAGATCAGGGTTTGAGTTCTCACATTCAATTCTTAAGGGGCATGGATGAACCCTGGTTTACATGTATGGGGAGCCTATTCTATAGTGCAGAGATCTTTTGGGACACACATCTGTCTCTCCAGCATGTTCTGTTTATGACAAGAGCAACGTTCCGATCCCTGGATCTAGTGTTTCTGATGTTACTTGTTTCACACATGTGCAATGGATCCAGCAGGGCTGGGTCTGAGGAAGCCCTGTAAACCAGGCAGTGATCCCCACTCAGCAGCCTGCAGGAGACTAAATACAGAGACAGAATCTTTAGGCGACCATTGTAAGACAGGGTATTCAAGCTCTGAATTTTCCTGGTGAGAAACCATAGTGGGTATTCCAGCTGTTGCAAGTATTTGGTTAGATACATGCCAAAGGGGGCATTGTATTCAATGATAGGTGTGATGGTGCTGAGTAGAGTGGTACTATAACTTTCTTGGATGTGAATGCCATACCACTGCCTATACTTTGGGCAACATAGAATGACTTTCCTACTATCTTAGCTACATGTTGATCAAAGGCCAAATTGCTGTTTTTTTTTTTTTTTAATTGCCAAAGTAATTGACTTGGGTTGACAGTTTCGCAAAGGACATTATAATGTTATTTTGGGCATTAAGGTTTAGGCCATGGCTTTGGCATCAGTCACTTGTCTGTGTTAAGCCCTCTTGCAAGATATTGGTGTCATGGGGGAATCTACACTATCTCCCAATTTACAGTCACCATAGCTCCAATTTACAGTCATCCATGACATTGGTGCCTTGACAATATGCCTTAATGTCTAAGAAGTAAATGCCAAACATGAGTACACCCATCACTGAGCTCTGGGGTACTCTGCTGCTGACTGGTATATTGATGGGGTGGTCTCACCAGTCCTGACTTCTCGTGTCCTGTCTGTGAAGCAGCTGTTAGTCAAATGAGTTATGTAGGGATTTATGCCCAGCTCAGACAGCCTGTCAGCAATGCTTGAGTGGGGTATTGTTTTAAATGCCTTGGCTATGTCATGATAAGCATACTCTGTTTTACCCTCATCCAATGCCTTAGTGACCCTTTCAAAGAAGTCTACCAGGTAAAGTAGTCATGGCCTTCCCTTAAAGGCAAACTGAGATGGGTCAAGTGTCTGTAAGTTTCCAGTGTTCTTATTTATTATTTCCATGATAATTCATTCCATGGCTTTGCATATTAGCTTGTTAGACTGATGCGTCTGTAGTTCCTGGGTCAGTTGATGGCCCTCTCTTGTGGATGGAATGACTATTGTTGTCCTCCATTGACTTGGAACATAGCCTGTTTCAAGGCTGTAGCTGAAGACTTCATAAAAGCAGTCCTGATATGTCATGTTTTACACTGTTCAGGAGGTTAATGGGGATGTTGGAGGACCCATGGAGAGGGTGTTCTTGGCTTTAGCGAGTGCTACCAGCACCTGGTTCCTGCTAATAGTTGGGGTAATATGTTGGAGGGAATTTCGTCTGGTGGAGCTAAGGGGGGGATAGTGGTGGCTGAAGTTTGAGCTGAACTGATCATCCAGTAGATTTGCTTTGTCACCCTGATCAGTTCACCACCAGTTCAGCACACTGCTGCATGTTACCTACTGATTAATATAACAAAACCTAATAACTCTGCAGGGGACTGCCTCTTTTCCAACTCTGTTGGAAAAATGTGGAATAAATAATCCTCTGACATCACATCTTTGTGCTCTCTCCCACTTTTTAAAAGACAACTGAAAAATCATCTCAACAAATACTGGCTATGCTCCTGCACCGACCCAGGTTAATTTCACTCCTTCCTCTTCTATCCTCTCTAACCTTACACAATTGACTTTATATGAATACTTTTTGACTAATGTAAAAAAAAAAAAAAATTAACCATTTTTTTCTTATACATACATTATATTTGGTTTGCTATGTTGAAATTATTGTTGCCTACTTAGTTGCTTTGTTTGTAAAACTTGTATTACCATTGTTTATGTCTGTTTTATACTTGTAATCTTACCCTTGGAGCTTTTCTCCCCGGGCCTCTACTGAAAATGGACATATATCCAGCTAGACTAGCCCGGTCAACAAATGTAAAATAAAATAAAATAAATAAATAAACATTCTGTATATAGCCAAAGAAGGCCTTGTGATTGTCATTAAACTGGGAGGTTATTCTGACCTCATAGTTGGCCTTGTTGGACTAAATTAGACCTCTTAGTCTCTTTAGTTGTATAGGAGACCACTTGCTTTAAGGGAGTTGCTCTTCCTGATTTTGGCCATGGGTTTTCTTCTTTTATTATATACCCTGTTTAGGTGAGGATTCCTCCATCCGAGTTTGTTCTTAGTGTTTATTTTGGGTTTACTTCTGGTAGTTATAACAGCCTCTATGCAGCCATTCACATTTGTATACGGACTTTGTAAATAATTCTACATAGGTAGCTGTGGTGTCGGGGTAAGCGGGGAGCACTGAAATTTGAAAAACTGTCACGTAATTGAATGCAGTTTGCCTTGGAGTAGTTTCTAACTCTTAAGTGATTTAGCTGGGTTTTCCAGGCTATTTCCTTCAAAGAAGACAGCTTTATGACCTGACCTTACTAGTGAGGAAGTGACAAGGGGGAGGGGACAATGCTTTGTCATGTTGGTGAGTACCAGATGCAGTATGTTTGACCCTGTAGTTGGAGCATGCAAGTAGATTATGTTAGTGTATTTATTTATTTCTTTTTAAAAAATAGTCTAAGTTGTAGTTCATGTAGTGTTGAACAATAAATGTAAGCATGAAGGCTTGAAGTGTGAAGCATACAGTGACTGTGACATCTGATGAAGTATATCAGGAATTATAGTAAAATGATATACACATGTTGCACTGTAAGAGTACACACATTACGTGTACTGATTTTTTTTTTTTATGTTGAACTGTGGGTTATCAGATACTGCCCTTGACTGGTTTCCTCTTACCTCTAGTGACATACTCAGCAGGTGTTTTCTACTTTAAACTCATTGTGTCTGTACCTGCTGGAATGCAGTGTGCCTCTGGGTTCAGTTTTGGAACTTTTGTTATTTACGATGTACATGATGGCATTTTTGGAGATCACTGTGAGGAATGGTGTTTTTTATCAGGCACGCACTAATAATATTCATTCATATTTCCTCAGTCTAGACAGAGCGTGCCAGATGTCTGAAATTTTAAGAATTCCTTTGATTTGCTTCTTGGCTACTTGCCCAGTAATTGCTGGAAACTCAACCTGGCTAAGACCAAAGCTGTGCTGGTCACACCACATTCCTTCCATTCTGTCTTCTTTTGCTCTCATAACTGATCACATATCAGAGAATCGGTTGGAATGTATATCCCGCTGCTCTTATAACCGATTACATATTGGGTATTGGTTGGAATTCATGTCTGGATTTTGTGCATTTTGTATCATTCTTGGAAAAGGTTAGTAGTGAAGGGCTAGGTGCTGACAGTCATCAGGACATCTTTAGAATCTATCCCAGATCAGACATTATATTCATAGCTAGTTCCTAGGCATGAAGTACGGATGTCCAGTGAGAAACCCAGCCCGTTTATTCAATTTATGCAGTGCACTGTCTGGTTAAGTGATTTGCTCAGAGTCACACAGCAGAAAAATGGAGGCTAAGAGAATCAAACCTTAGGCTACAGGAAGCACCTTGTTAACAGTTCATAGACTTAATGCTCTGGACTAACAAACCTAATTATCTACTCTAATTGCCAGGGCACTATTCCTTCTCTGAATTCTGGGATAGTCATCATGCTCTAGTTTTGTCTCATCTTTTGAATGGTAATATCGCCCACCTGCAGCATGTTCATAATCTGACCCTAGGCTGTTTCCTAGCACACCTCAGTTGTATTACTTCACAGCTGTGTTGCGTGGCCTGTGCTGGCAGCAGGTTCTGTCAGATGTGCAGATGTGTTTTTTAAGATTCTTGTTCTGATCTTTTATCCTCTACACCACCGGGTGCTTCATATTTCATTAAGTAGTCATAATCAGTTATCCCTACCTGGAAGCGAAGGTCATTGGGTAATGACCTGGTGGATGTTGCAAGCATTCGACCTGAGACATTTGCTAGGACATTTTTTAGTTGCTTGGTTAGAATCATGTACCTTTCCTGATTTGGGTGTACAGCCTGGAGTACTTGTTAAGGGGGTCCTCATGTTGTCCTCTGTTCAGTAAGGTCTGTTTTGATCCTGGAAGGGACGCTTTTTTCTTCCTTCAGAATTTGAAACTTTTAATTGAATGCTTAAAGTAGTTTTTCAATTATTTAATTTTGGTGCCAAATGAATAATATTGACAATGTTCTCTAATCATACTATGTAATTTCTTGCTTTAAGGAAAACAGCCAAGCTGAGGTATGTAAATACTTTTACATAAATAAAATAATAACATATTTCATTATTTTATATCCTTATTTTTACTTTTCAGTTATTTTTCAAGATCAGTAGTAACAAATGTCAATACTGAAATGTTTTAATGTCTAGGGATACAGGGCAATGTAAAGTACGTGATTTACATTTATTTTTAAATATCCCAACAGATAGGTCGCAGACATATAAAATTAAGTTTGCATTTTCGTACCATCCACGGCACTTCATCAGACATACTAAAAACTAGATTCAGCTCCATTTAAAAATCATTCCAACAATTGCATCATCAGGGAACTGACCAATGATAGCGTCCCATTAATTACTTATTAAAAAAAAAAATATATATATATATATATATATATATATATATATATATATATATATTTACTCATTTTAAAAATATATTCACAATTCTATTATACATAAGGAACCTGTACTACTATGTTACATTTCAATAAAAATTGTATACATCATGATTAATTATGCCTTTCCCATATAAAACATTCTCATATCAAACACCTATATATTAAACTGTCAGTAATTGCCTATAGTTTATGTGAAGACATGTATTACCACAAATGGTCAGAAGATGCCAGCAACATTATAAATATTCAGTGGTTGGCTAAAACACATAATAGTTGAAAAATATATTAGCAAACAAGTATTTACTGATGTACATATATACATACATATCAATATAATACATTCACTTAAAACTTATTTAATAAAGCCACCTAACATACCTAAAGTAATAATCAATTTTTGAGTGGCCTGTCTACCAAAAATGGTACAAGTGTTATTCTATTATTAAGGCCAAAGGCTCTATCCACTTGTAGCTTGATTATCCATCCCATGTCTTGTCATGTGAAGTGAGAGTAATTCTGAGTTTGGGTCATAAAGTGGTGTGCATTAGGGAATATGGTCAACTTATGCTGTATGGGCACCAGGCATGACTTCTGCAGGTCAGTCCAAGGAGAACATGCCTTCTTCTGTTCAGACGAATGGAATATTTTTATGGAAAATACTTAGGCAATGGCTACCGGATGTGTTCATTAGTGCATCACACTATTGTGGGCAGATTTACAAGTTGATCATTTGGAGAGAAAGGATGGAAAAAATGCAACATTGTATGTATTACCAAATGTATGTATTATCAAATGTATGTATTGATGTGTTTTTCCATGGTTCACAATTCTCAACCACTTAGCACAAGAATTCTGGATAAAGACAAAAATAGTGGGAGAAAAAGGCTCCAAATCAGGGACACATTTTAAATATTGTTCTTACACACTTAGAAAGTTACTAGAATAAAAGGATTTGCATTAGTGCACATCTTCTGAAGGCTATGAAGTATGAAACTCAAATTTATCATTATTTAGTGGCTTCAATTCTCAGTGATTTGCCAGAAAACCACAATCTGTGTAAGGAACAGATTGAAAATATGAGACAAAAATTCTGCAAAATACTGGACAGTTGAAAGGTATGCTGAAATAGTGTTTTTAAGTGTTTTAAATTTCTGGTTAGATTTTTATAAGACAGTTGCCGTTTCCTATTTAGTAAGGGAAGCAGTTGCTTACTAATAGGGCTAACATGTTGCCATTTCTTTCTTTAACCATCATTAATTTTATTTTAATTTTTTTTCATTTTTATGGTAGGGTTAGTTCTTTTTATTGGGTAGAAGTTTTTTTCATGATCCATTTTTGGTATTGGTGTTCATTTTGTATAACAGGAATTAAGACAGTATCATATATATTTAACATTGGTTTACTGGGAAAGTCCGACTTTTTCTCCAGAGGCCTGGGGAGAAATGCTCCAGATGCATGTCTTTGTAACATGGAAGGAAACCAAGAATCCAACTGGACAACCTCTTGCTGTGAGACAACAACACTACTGCTGCACCACTGCGTCATCCACAATAAATTTTATATTTACATAATTTATATTGCTGTAGTATTTATTTATTCCAATTTATTTACTGGGGTAGAACACTGATCAAAGATCCATTTCAGATTCAGCCCAGGTTGCATCATAATGTAACAAAACAATGTATTGTAAAGAGATAACAATTTACATTTATGAGTAAGCAGAAAAAGCCTAACAACAATATATACATAGAAAATGTAACAAACCAAATATATACAGTTACATAAGTGGAACAGAAACAAGAGAGTTTAGCAGAAAGTGTAGAACTGGTGGAGATATGGATAGCTGTGGCCAGGAACTGGTGGAGATATGGATAGCTGCGACCAGGAACTGGTGGAGATATGGATAGCTGCGACCAGGAACTGGTGGAGATATGGATAGCTGTGACCAGGAACTGGTGGAGATATGGATAGCTGCGACCAGGAACTGGTGGAAATATGGATAGCTGCGACCAGGAACTGGTGGAGATATGGATAGCTGCGACCAGGAACTGGTGGAGATATGGATAGCTGCGACCAGGAACTGGTGGAGATATGGATAGCTGCAACCAGGTTAGGAAAGATAACAGAGACCAGTATGTTGAAAGTGGGGACTAGATTGTGAATAGTGGGGTCACAGCTGTAATTGTGCGGTATACCCAGACTATCCACAAGCAAATGGCAAAGTGCACAGGTGTATCTCTAATCTTAAGATCATACTAACAATATTTGCAGGCTGCTTCAAGTGGAAGTGGGAAAAGAACCTGCCCCATATCCTCTTTGCAAACAGAGAGGTGCCCCAAGAGTTCAATGTTTTTTTCACTACTTGAATTACTTTATCATTAGATGGTGTGGGGGGCCCTAGAATAACTTGTAATGAATAAGAGGGTTAATGTGATTCTCACAAGGAGTCTGCTGTGGAGTGTGTTCCAAATTCTAGGACTTAACTTTGGATTTAATGACACTAAAGGCTATGGATCTAGGTGATGGGCTGGAGCAAACATTATTTCCTGCATATGGAACTGTCAAAGCTATTTGGATATTATGTAAGTTATCCAATTTGCTGGAGGTATTAGCTAATAGCACCTTCGTGTCCATTAAAGACATTACTTTGGAGATAACCATGATGTGCATGTTCATTCTCCAGATCCGCATGGTCCTTGATTACCTGTTGGCTACATATTATGAGACTTGTAGTTTGACTGGAACTGAGAGCTGTAGTTATATGCCAGATAAAAGTAAAGCAACAAAACTCGCTTTTAGGTTATGAGTGAGGTAATGACAAAGGTACTTGACTTCGGTAACACTTCATAGACAGATTGGATTGCAAATGTATTTACTGGTTTTGCGGTAAACCATTTTAAAATATCTTTTGGTAGCTGGATTGATTTTGATAATATTAATCACAGAGTATCACTTTAGAATGTGTATTACAAAAGCTCTAATGGGGAGTGGCCCAAAGCCCATGTATCTGAAATATATTACAGTAGTTAGTACAAATGATATAATACATTTGTGAGGTAATTGTTTCTTGTCTGGACAGAATAAAACAGACAAACATTTGTGGGTTCAGTTCAAGCAGCTTTATTTCACACAAACACATCAGAAATGAGGCTTTTTAACTTAAACTTAAATAAACTTATAAACAGACTGACTACCACACTCATACATGTTAACACTGTGGCTATTCTCTCAAAATGGCGAGGCTGCCTGCACATGCTCAGTATTTATATGCACATGACTACATCTGAAACTGCTTCTTAAAGGTAACACACACACACACACACACACGCGCGCGCTCTGATCCACATTCTCCCTCTTTGAGAAATAGATCATACATGAAATGACAGTATTCAATGACATGCAATTTACAGAAATGATCTTTTGACATGCACTTATACAGGACTAATTATCTGACATGCAATCATGCAAACATACACACATATAAGGCAATCATGCCCAAGTTGCTGTGTATTTTACACTAGGTCTAGAAATACGACCTGACAGTATAACATAAAAGTCAGGATTGGATCTAGCAACAGGGACTGTCTTCAGGGAATGTTAAGCTTTAGGGACAACTGGGACATCATCATGAATGGGAATGGATAATAGAGTCTGTATCACAGTTACGATGCTGCAATATCGTTTCTGATACAGGAAAAATATGTCTGCGGTCTCTCCTGTACTCTATACCCTCAGATTCCACTAAGTAGGATCTTGGCTCTGTACATATACCTCTCACTTGACTGATTCGATCAAAGCTTTTCACCCTTTTCATCCTGTCTCTCCTTCTCTTAATGGATAAAGAAATCTGCTCATTTTATCACAGATGGACTTCTGAGAATAATTCTTCTTAAAAAGCTGGGCTTTGATTGCTCTGTTGTTTTAAGCATTAGGCACCAACAAACTAGAACTGATAGGCAAGGTTGTTCTGGTTTACCTAGATAGAAATCTCTCAGCAGGCAAGCCAAGTAGGTTGTTGCAGGTATATTTCGGAGATTAAGTAAATTCAAGAAGACATCAGTATTATCATGCTTTGACCTCTCTAGTAATTGCTTTGCACTCTGTACTGCACATTCAGCCAGGCCGTTTGACTGAGGACATTCAGGACTGCTAGTAACATGGATAAAGTCTCACTCTTTGGCAAATCTCTAAAACAATTGACTGGTAAACTGAGAACCATTGTCAGAAATAACTTTATGTGGACTACCATGGACTGAGAAATTATGTTTCATCTTAGTAATAAGACCACTGAACGTTAGCTTAGGTAGCAAATCAATCTAAAGCCAGTTCAAATAAGAGTCTACCAACACTTAGTAATGTTGACTGCTCCACTCAAATATGTCAGTTGCTACTGTTGACCAAGGTAGTTCAGGAATTTGGCTTAGCTGAAGTGGCTTTTTTACAAATGTGGTTTAGTACTGTTGCACACTGAACAAGAAGAAAGCACTTTATAAATATCTTTTGAGAAGGCCAAAATACTAGTCCTCTCACACATCTTTTAGTAGAATCAGAACCTGGGTAGCCATGATGGAAATTCCGAATGTATTCCTGCCGTAAAAAAGTAGGCACAACAACTTTTGCACCTTTGAAAATTATACCATCTTCGATCAGCATTTCATCTCTGTATGGAAAGTAAGGTTGTACTTCTGGCGGTAAACTGGATTGCTTTGATGGCCATCCTACATTAATGAAATGGCTGAGCTTTTGCAAAATTGGATCAGTCTTTGTATGATCTCTCAACTCATCAAGCCACTTGGTAGAAAAATTATGCAGTTCTATGACATTGAAGTCAAAATTTTCTGATTCAAGCTGTTCTGTGGTATTTCTGGGTGATCTGGATAAGGTATCAGCCAGATAAAGATATTTACCCTTAGTATAGACCATTTTGAAATTATACTTTTGCAATTTGAGCATCATGCTTTGTAGTCTTGCTGGAGCTGAATGCATAGGCTTCTTTAAAATATTGACTAGAGGTTGATGGTCAGTTTCTATCTGGATAGCTCAGCCATAAACATAATTATGGAACTTCAAACATGTGAACACAATTGCCAAAAGTTCCTTCTCGATTTGAGCACACTGCATCTTGGTTTGGGTAATAGCTCTAGATGCATAGGCAACTGGTCTGCCCTTTTGAAGAATAACTGCATCAAGACCGAACTTTGAAGCATCACAGGAAAGAACTACTGGTTTGTGGATATCATGGTATCTTAATGTAGGTGGGTTAGCAATTTGCTATTTGAGGTTATCATATGCTCTCTGGTGTTGTTCTAACCCTGAACACAACATTTTTGCATGTCAGCTCTCTTAAAGGTGCTGATAACTCACTAAAGTCAAGGATAAATTTGTCTAAATAGTTAACCATACCAAGAAAATGCTGTTGAGCTTGGACATTGTCTGGAGCTGGCATCTCAAGAATGGCTGCTTGCTTAGAAGAATCTGGTCGTAACCTTGTGCTAGTAAATAAATGACCTACATAAGTAACTTATGGCAATCTAAATTTGCACTTTAGAGGATTGAGCTTTAATTTCACTTCACACGCTTTGCCCAGAAGTTTCTTGAGGTTTCTGTCACGCTCTGCTTCACCATTAACTCCAAACAGTAAATCAACTATTATTGCACATGAGTAGCCTGAAAAAATTTGCTCCATTGCACACTGAAAAACTTCACTGGCAGAATTTATTCCAAAAGGCATCCTGAGAAATCTGGATCTACCAAATAGGGTACTAAATATAGTCAGTAGTGAAGATCTGTGATCGACCATCACTTGCCAAAATGAACTCTTTGCGTCTAAGACAGAATAAAACAGTGGCATTTGGCATGAGGGTTGCAATTTCCTTGACTGTATGCATATGATGATGAGGTCTCCTTAATGCCTTTTTCAAGTATCTTCAATCAACTCATATTCTGATTTCATCTGAATTTTCTTATGAGCAGCTACCACGGAAGACACCCACTCAGTTGGTCATGTGACGTGCAAATCACACCTTGCTGCACCATTTTGTCTAAATGGACCTTGACTTTGTCCTGCACAGCTATTGGAAGTCTTCTTGCTGGTCTAACCACTGGAGTGACCTCTGGGTCTACTTTCATGGAGTTTGCAACTGGAAGTTTGCCTAGCTTGTCATCGAACACATCAACACATCAGTCGTTATTCTGTCTTCTCTCCTTCTACTCATGTTCTTACTTATATTGTTGTCTAACTCCACATATTAGACTGCTGCTTAAATGAAACTGTAAAACCCTGAACTCTGTAAATACCATGACTCCAAATGTGTTAATTACTTTTTATATAATGTATCTGTTATACCTATGTACCACTTATATTGCAATTGTTTTATGCAACTTGGAGCTTTTCTCCCCGGCAGCCACTGAGAATGGGTCATTTCGGCCCAGTGGACTTCCCCGGTAATCAAACTGGAAATAAATTAATATTAATACTTTGAGAAAATAACATCAGTAAAGTTGCAACTGGGATATGTGCTTACATGACGGACTTCTTTGGTAAAAGAAAGCAGTTTCACTCTCAAACTGTCTATGAGACCTAATAATGATGATAATTATGCCCAATAGCACAACAAACTCTGAAATAATTGCACTCTGCCAAATAAATCTCCATATCACAGTAACACTTTGAAATCACTGTACTTTGTGAAACCACTCAGTGTAAGAAATATTTGAAAATGACTGCAATTTGTGAATAAATTGTACACAAAAAGCTCAGAGTAAGAAACACTTCAAGATGAATGCACTTTGCAAACAAGGTGTACTTTGCAAAATAACTCTGCACAGTGTAAGAAACACTCTGAAATGGCGGCAGTCTACAAATAAATGCACACAGCAGCAAGAAACTTTTTTGAAATGGCTGTACTTTGACTGCACTTTGCAATATAACTGTACTTTGCACACAGCAAACTCTTTGAAATAATTGCACTATAATAAAGCACACACTCTGCAAACATTTTGCACATTCTGAGATACTTCAAACAACTCTAGTTATGCTTTGAATGGCTTCAGTCAATGGGAAATAGTAGTTTGTGCCTAAACACGGTATGTTACTAAACACATGTAGCCGCCTTGCTCTTTTAGCTTATTTTGCCCTTTTACTGTGCTTGTTATGTCTTTTAAATCTCTTATCAAACTCATTATATATTTCTTATGCTCATTTTACTCTTAACATGCTTGTTATGCAAATCAAAGGTAATTCTGAGCCCCATATAAATATCTCTGTTAGTTTTATCTAATATCGTGGTTTTAAACATTTCATTTAATTAGTAATGCAGTTTGTGCCCTCAGTTTGCTTAATAATACATTTCTGAGCTACTCATTTGATGAATAATGAGTTTTGTGCTTATAAATATGCTGTTTCATTTTCTTTGCCAAATAAATCATTTTTGCAGCTTTCTTTACATTTAGCTCATTTCTGGCCCTTTTTCATTTGTGTCAGCTCTGTTTCACTCAGCCTGCTTAATCTACCTTCACCTTCAACTCTGCACCTCATGGCTTGTAGAAGTTGTTCTTTTAATCCCGGTTCTGACACCATGTCACTCCTCCGGTCAGGATAAAACAGACCAACATTTGTGGGTTCAGTTCAAGCAGGTTTATTACACATAAACACTTCAGAAATGTAGCTGGGTAACTTAAACTTAAACTTATAAACAGACTGACTCCCACACTCATACATGTTAACACTCTGGCTGTTCACTCAAAATGGCACGGCTGCCTGCACATGCTCAGTATTTATATGCATGTGCTACTTCTGGAAATGCTTTTTAAAGGTACATACACATGCTCTGATCTACAGTAACTACAGAAACAAATCCCTGTTCAGTCATCTCAGGAGTTGTAAGATCAGGTTTCACTTACATGTAGTTTGTTAGACCTAAATACAGTTAGTTAGAATAGACCATATATAAATGTAGGATAGACTTTGTATAGGCCTGAAAATGTAGTCACATTAAAGACAGGCTTGCATCTTCCTTTTATATTGCATATTTTACATACAGTTTCAAAGAAGGCAATTTCAGAGGAAAGGAAAAGTTTAGTGAGATAGCCTTCAGACAAAACATGACGTGCAGGAACAGCAGCTCAAGGAAAAAACTACAATATGTGCTTTCCCAGGGGAATGTTGAGACTCTGCAGAGATAGAGAACAGTTAGGCACATGAAATAATAAATCATGTTTGGATGATACAAGGCCTGGGAATCAAGGCTGAAGGTATGGAATCAGCTACCAGAGGAAAGTTAGTGAAGAGAAGTTGAATAGAGCTCTCAGTTTGAGTTTTGGTTCAAGACTTGTTCAGATATTGTTGGATTACTCTGTTGCTCTAGTTATTTGACATAGTCTCTGTGCTGCTATATGACATGTAATAGGCTGCTGTGACATTTATATATTCTGGAATCATATTCTGCTGCTCACTACATAACTGGGATTTAAACTACATTTACCAGCAATATAGTAGAATAGGACTCTGATTCTTTTACGCAGATCATAATCACTTAATCTTGATAAATGAGGCAAGTGGAAAAAACAATAAGAATATGTGATGGAGCTAAAGAGAACACCCCTACAACATGAAAATCCAGCACAGGAGTGGTATCATTATTCTACATGCAGGTGGTCGGTTATGGAATGTGGCTTGGTAGTGATTCTAATGGAATGTAACTAAGTGTTGCTACATTTCTTAGGGGTATTTAAAGGGAACTCACTTGAGATCTGGAAGGGAGAATGTGAAAAGCTGCACAAAACCTGTAGTTATTTTTTAGTAAAAATGCAGCAAAAAATGTAAATTGTGAAAATACTGTATTTAACTTTTTCAGTAAAATTACAACAAAGATGTGACATGAGAAATGTTTTGTGTGTGTATATATATATATATATATATATATATATATATATATATATATATATATATGTGTGTGTATATATATATATATATATATATATATATATATATATATATATATATATATAGATCTAGGGCATTTCACCAAATGCACATTTCACCAAAACTCATATCACCGAACACAAATCACCAAAAGTACAATTCACCGAAAACACAATTCACCAAAACACATTTTACCGAAAGTGGTATATGGCCTTGTTCCCAATGTAGTGCGACCCTGGAGTTAGTATATATATAGTAGGGGATGTGTAGGGTGGGTGGAGCCCCCCACATATTTAAAGTATATATCATGTTTGGATAAGAGTAATATATTGCGATTGCAAGTATGCATGTATATAGTTTAACACATTTAAAATATGTGGGGGTGGTGCCCTCCACACCCCCCCTACTATATATAACAACTCCAGGGTCACACAACAGTGGGGACAAGGCCATATACCACATTCGGTGAAATGTGTTTCGGTGAGTTGTGTTTTCGGTGAATTGAGCTGTTGGTGAAAAGTGCACACTAATTTAACTTTCAGTAAAATGTGCATTTGGTGAAATGTCCTAGATTTACATATATATATATATATATATATATATATATATATATATATTTTTTTATGTAGCAGAATTTTGAAGGCCATATACCACATTCGGTGAAATGTGTTTCGGTGAGTTGTGTTTTCGGTAAATTGAGCTGTTGGTGAAAAGTGCACACTAATTTAACTTTCAGTAAAATGAATGTGCATTTGGTGAAATGTCCTAGATCCACATATATATATATATATATATATATATATATATATATATATATTTTTTTTTTATGTAGCAGAATTTTGAAAATTAATCTACTTCATACACACACACACACACACACACACACACACACACACACACACACACACACACACACACACACACACACACACACACACACACACACACACACACCAATGCTTTTTGCCAAAAGCTGTATTACCTTAACTGGATTTTTACTCTTTGGTTATCTAAGCAATTTTGCCTTGAAAGATGGTGTTCAGATTCAAATTTGTGACTAAACAAGAATAGAACAGTTAAGACTCCTTTTCCTAAAGTAAAAAGTGGAGATGTTTGTAAAAGGATTGTGTTAGTTGAACATTTTCCATCAATACATCACTTCAGGAACCTCTCTGGACTATTTTCAAGTGATAATGCAATTATAAAGTTCAGTTAGTTTTTGCTCTTTGACTGGACTGTTCAGATGAATTTATGGACTGGAATTAGTGAAGAAACCTTTTCCTGGACTGCAGATGAGAGGAGCAATAGTCTGCTGTTAAAAGTCAGTGAACTCATGTCTAGAAATTTTGCCTGTAAGTATTTTGCAAATTTTAGATGACCCTAAAATCAGAGGCAAATAAACTATAGTTACTTTCATTTGGTGGTAGTAATAGAACCAGTTAGCTGATAGTGTTGTTCTAATCTGATCTGTTTGTTCAAAACTGTTAATTTAATATTTTCTTGTGCAAAAATATATCTGTCTGAATATTAATTTTTCAAAATGCATTACCTAATTTATTTAAGTAAAGAGTTTTTTACTCAAAAAATGTGAAGACAATGAAAAACACTGTCATCTGTGTTAGCATGTCTAGCAGGAGATTTGTGTATATTCTCAGATTAACTTGTATTACATGCCAGCATATCTAATTACAAAAATGTAAATACGTTTTTAAAATGTTGAGTATCTTACTGATTACACAAAATGTTTAAAGAATCTGTCAGTATTTTGATATATTTCTAATTGTACATATTTGTGAGGGAGATTGTAAAGTAATGCAGAGAATCAGCTGAACAGTAGGTGATGTTATTAGAATGTTCCTGGTTGCTAGATGATTAGTTGAACAGCTCATTGACAGCAAAAATAACTTTTTTAAACAACTGACTTGTATTTTTAAAATAAGAGAGTTGAGACCATTAGTGAGTGCTGTGTAGTTTGTGAAGAGCAGCGGTTAATGAAGAGTTGCAGTCGGTTACGGTGCTGTGCAGTTCATACCCAGGAACTGTAAGCCTCCCCTTGCCTTGCTGTTATGTTTCAGATTAGATCATGTGCAATATTCTCTAGTTAGATTAGAAAAGTTTAGTTATATATATATAGTTTTTCTGAGATGATGGATTCTAGCTTACAGTTTAATTTAATACTTCAGGTGATTGAATTTTGGTGTTTATTAAAAGCTATTGATTTACATTATTGTAATAATTTTACTTGTTATTAAAGTTCTTCATTACTTTACATTGTGGCTGGACAATCAGTGTGTTCTTTAGGGTTTAGAGAGTGCTTATACCTGTTTGATAATCCCCATGTCACCTTGAATACCTGGCTGCTTCTGGTCATATCTATCATTTATTTTGATGTTTAATTTATAATACTTGATCACCCTTTAAAGGGAGTATAGACCTGTCTGACTCTGGTGGCAGCATTACAATTTGTACTGGGGAGGGTACACAGTTGGAAATCTGTGTCAGACTTCCCATAAGTGTTAGTGTGTGTGAGATTTAAACTTATTTTGAGTGTGAGTGAGTCAGAGGTCTTAAATTGGAACACATTGCTCTAATGTATAGGATAAGGGATTGGGGTGGACAGAGGTGTATAGTCCAGTCCCAGGAAAATAGAGTGTATACCTGTTGTGCCCTTAAGGGAAATTGTGTACTTTTATTCTTGTGTGCTTTGTCCTCTGGTGTTTTCCGTGACACTCTCACACTGAAGTCAATAGTGAGGATTGAGGCTCCTTAATAACTGACCCGGCTTTTAAATGGGGGATGTCACATTTATTGTTGGCAGTCCTGTGGGATAGTGGTCGGATGTCACATTATTGGTAGCAGTCTGGCTGGATATTGACTCGATGCGACAGAGTTAATCAGGTGGGAAGGTAAAGGTACTGCACAGTTGGAGAGACTGGCCTAGGTGACATGTCCTTTAGATGGACAGTTGCATTCAAACTGTTTTAGTAAGTATTGTTTGAACAGTGACCTGAAGAGAAAGCAGTTTGCATGATCAGTTAAATCAGGAGAAAATGCTCCCATAGTTTTGAGGCCAGTCAAAGAAGCAATGGCTAATAAGTGCAGTCTGGATAAAGGGGTTTGTAGGGATGGACCAGTTCTGGCTTGGCTTTTTAGGCTATATGTTTGAGTCACAGTAGAATGTTTGAAAAGGGGAGGTTGCCTAGTTTGAGTATTTTGAAGCATAAGTAATGAATAAGAAGATTTGATCTGGCCTGTATTGGAAGCCATTTAGCTTTTGAAAGAGTAAGGCAGTGGTGTTCATTCCATGGTTTGTTAGATATGAATCAAGGATGTGAAGTGTGGCAGTGGTGGTCATTCCACGGTGTGTTAGATATGAATCGAGGACCTGAAGTATGGCAGTGGTGTTCATAGGTTCATAGGTTGGTACTAGGCTACCTGCCCGAAAGCATTTATAAGCCTAGCCAGAAAGTGTTGGGTTTCACCGCTCCGTTAGATTAGTTCCCTGTGCCTCTGTCCAGCAGAGCCACTGAAGTTATCCCTGAGGTAAACTTTCTGTTTCCCATCCACTCATCAAGGTTTCTTTTGAAGAGTGTTAGTGAGGAGCTCTGCCTAATGTAGATTGGGATCTTGTTCCAAAGCATGGGAAGTCTCTGGGACAGGAACCTATCCCTCCAGCACATCCTATTTATTGTTGTGGTGAGGTTTAGATCCCTAGAGCGTGTGGCTCAAGGGGATAAGGTTTTCTTTAGGTGGAGCATGTCCATCAATTATGGGTTGGACATGGCCTTGTATGTCAGGCAGAGATCACCTCTGAGTAGGTGGTATGCAACCGAGTACAACTGGAGTTTCTTCAGTCGAGCTGCATAAGGCATCTGTTTGAGGCCAGTGATCCTCTTGGTGAGGCACTTCTGTGGTCTTTCCAGCTGTTGCAGGTGTTTTGTAAGGTACATCCCAAATGGGGCGTTGTACTCTATGATGGATCTGATGAGTGATGAGTAGAGGGGCACAGTGACCTCTTTTGATCTGGATGCAAACCCTTTTGTGATTAGGTGGGCCATGTAGAAGGATTTTCTAACCAATACAGCAATGTGATTATCAAAGGTGAGATTACTATCTACTTGGGTCCCCAGATCCCTTATTACGTCTTCCCTATTTAGGGGACTACCAACTATGTGGAAGTTGTGGGTACTTTGTTTTTACCAAAGGGAATGACTATGCACTTTTTGGCATTTAGCTTGAGGCCATGATTTTGACACCAGGTATCCGTCTCAGTGAGACCCTTTTGGAGGATGTCTGAGTCAATTATAACCCCTAGTTTGCAGTTGTCAGTGAACTTGGTCAGCCATAGTCCTCCTGTGTTTGCCTGTACCTCGCCCATGTTGGGGATGACCAGGTCCAATATTTTGGCACCTCTCATGGGAGTGTTGACCAGTTGAACCAGGGTATTTGAGTTTATAAATTTTAGGAAAAGTTGGGCAAGAGAGTTAGTACTTGAGTAGTTCTCCCAGTTAATGTTTGGGTAATTGAAATCACCCAATATTAGGGTGTTTGGTAGGACCTTTATGTTTCCCAGTGTTTCCAGAAATGCGGAATGGGGGTCCTGGGACATGGTGGGTGATCTGTAGCAAGCTACAATTTGAATTGCAGTTTTGCCCATTGTTAGTTGCACGTGGATGATCTCTGAAGCATCGTGCTGTGCCACTAACCTGGAGATGTGGGTATCCTTGATGAATATGGATACGCTCCCACATTTTGTATTTTGGTTTGGGTTCTGTGGCCCAAATGTATGGTATGAGTTGTAGCCTGGTAGTACTGGGGTGCTCACTGGAGCCTTAAACCAGGTTTCTGTTACTGCACATATATTGATTTTTTTCCATACTGTGGAGTGCCTCAAGTGCATGCATTTTGAGGTTTAGACTTCTGGCATTGAGCAGCATTACCCTCAATTTTTTGTTACTTGTGTTATTTACGGTGGTGGGTTTGTCTTTTGAACCTTGCCTAAAAAAGGCACTATGGGGGTGGCAAGAGCCTTGGCCAGTATTTGAAAGCCTAAGGGTGACAGGTGCAAGCCGTCTCTAGCGAAGCAGTGTGGCTTGTCGAGCATGTCATCCCAGGTGGACAGACACTGGATCTCCTTTGAATGACACCAGAAACTTAGCCAATCATTGAAATCGAGAATTTTTTCTTTATACCGTGGTATCATTCTTGGTGAGGGCAGGATGCTATTCAGGGTCAGGGTCATACTGGCCTGGGGCTACGTTATCAGACAGTTCTTCCATGTCTTTCTTCATGTAGTCCAGGGAGGTACGGCTCAGGTCATTCACACCAACATGGACAATGACAGACTCATATTTGTAGAGAGCCTTGTCCTTCTGTACAGTACAGGATGGTCTAATGCTAGGGCTTATAAGTGCTTGCTATAAGTTTTGAGCAAGTGCCATGCTGAGAAATGAATGGCTTGAGTGTTTAAGTTGAAAGTTTGTCTAGTTCCAAGGGAAAAATTGAAGAGGAGACTTTGTGGAGCCGGGAATAGTTTTTCCCTAGCTAACTGACGCTGCCAGGTGTGCAAAACCAGACAAATATGGTATTTATAGCAGGGAAATGAAATAGTTAGAAATTAGCCCAAAATGGACAATAATCTACTAATATTTGGGCTGAAACCACTCCTCCAGGGACAGATAGGCTGCTCAAAGCTCCATTCTCTCACAGGTGAACAGAGAAACTTCCTTCTATCCAAGTAAGGTATGGGCAAACACAGAGATTTGTAACACAGCCCTGCATTCAGCATTAACCTGAAAACTGGACTATACTTGCTTAGAAAGGCTATATATCGCAGATCAGAGTTGTAGTCAATGCCCCCAGTAATAAAGTAGGAAGAAACACAAATACAGTAAAAGCAGATGAATAAAGTGCAATATATATATATATATATATATATATATATATATATATATATATATATATATATATATATATATATATATAAAAGCTCAAGTCTTCAATCAGACAAGTTCTAACTGCACACCCCTGCTTACTAGGGTGCAGGGGAACCTTCTCCAAAAAAAGATGGCCTGGATCAGTGCTCAAGTTATACAAACAAAGCTAGATTCAGCAGGCCTGAATCTGGTCTATGCTACAGCAACAAGGTGCACCAATTTCAGAAAGAGACAGTTCAAATAAGCAGTCACAATAAGCATGTGACCAGAAATTCCCAGCTCAGAAGGACAAAATCCAGCCTCTCCTCCCACAAGAGTGCAGACCACAAACCTTCTTAATGTAGAATAACTGGCCTGAAACCCAAGTGCTTAAGCCAGAACTAATACACTTTTAGAATAGCAGACACTAGGCCTTAAATCAACAATTCCCAGCTTAGAAGGATGTACGCTACCTGTCCTGCCACAACAGTGCAGACCACAAATCTTCTTAATGTAAAACAGCCTGTATGAAGCCCAAGTGCTTAAACCAAAAGACTTAGAATAACAGTTACAATTTAATCAGGCTACGACCAAGCAATAATAAATGCAGCAGAATAAATAAAATTGAGTACTTTTAAGAAAAGCAAAATAAAGTAGGAGGAAACACAAATACAGTAAAAGCAAATGAATAAACTGCAAAAATTCTTTTTTTTTTTTTTTTTAAGTGCAAGAAGAGAGGAAGGAAGAACTTAAGTGTGCTGGTCTTCTCAAATCTTCTCTCTGTATTAAGTAGAGTGAACACTAGACTCAGAATATGATCTAACTGTACTCGGTTAAGTGAGCAAATGAGATGGACCCAGGAGGAGTGTTCTAATGCAGACTTACAGGAGAGGAGGGCAATTCCAGAGCCACCCACACTAATACCAACACAGGAACAGGGAGAAAGGGTGGGGAACTAACTGCAGAGAGACACACAGCACACTGTTCAGAAACACACAATTAGGAAACAGAAAAAAACAAAAATACAGTACTTTTAAAACTGCAAGTGTGTACTTAACAGAAGACTAAAATTCACTGCAGCAAGTTTAACTTAACTTCAGCTTGTAATGCAGATGTTTGTAGCCAAGCAAGACTCTCAGGAGTTGAGCATAAAGATGACTCATTCCATGGTGAGTTAGATATGACTCCAGGACCTTAAGTGTGGCACTGGTGTTCATTCCATGACAAGTTAGATATGAATGAAGGATCTGAATTGTGGCAGTGTTTTTGACAGATGCAGTTGGAAACATGGGGAGACCATACTCAAGTTGAGTAAGGAGGGTGCCTTTTCATATAGCAGCCCCTGCTGAATGTGAGATGACTCAAGATATTTTGTTGGCCCAAGAGAGTACACTATTGATCTTGGGTCTTAAACATTTCTAATTGCTCATGGAAGTTTAGTGCCTTGGCTAGCCAGATCCCCAAATACCTAAAAGAGGTGCTGGATTCAATGGGATTGTTATCACAGTCAAGGATATGCAAAGAGTGGGGGATATGAATAATTCTTATGGGTGCCAAATAACATGGACCATTGTTATGGCATTGAGCAGTCATTTATTGGGGTTTAGCCAGGGCTGTAGCTGAAAAATGCCCTTTTGAAGTTGCGTTTCAGTTGCATGATGGGAGGAATCAGACCAAAATCATCTGCTTGAAGAAGTAGTAGTAAATGGGGTAAGCATTGTGGAAGTTTGTTGATGAGGACAGAACAGAAGAAGTGCTAGAATGGAGCCTTGTGGGACTTTAGAGTGAACGGGGAATATGGTGACATCAGGGCTGATCCCAATGTCTTAGGGATGGAGAACTAGAATGGGGTGGTTGATCATGTCAAAGGCATGGATTAGTCGATGAAGAGTGCCCTAATAAGATTTCCTTTATCTATTTTAGTTATGATGTTATCAGTCAGGGCTCATAGACCAGTCATTGTTCTCCTACAAGCCTAGAATTTGTGCAGTTTGATGGAGAATATGTGGTATTTTTGTAGGTAGGTGGTAAGTTGGTTACATTTGATTTTTTTCTAAGACGTTTCCCAAGGGTGGGTGGAAATGAGATGGGTTGGAAGTGACTGAAAGAAGAGGGCTTGACCTCTTTTGGTATTGATCTGATGAAAATGGATTTCCAAATATTTGTCATAATATTAATAAAGAGTCAAAGGTTGAAAATGTGTTTAAGAGGGGTGGTGATGACATTTTTGCAGTGGTAAAAGAACCAAGGGCAGATATTGTCAGGTCCTAGTGGTGAGTTCTTAAGAAATATGTTCATGTAGATGTAACGTTGGCTTAGAGGTTCTGCACTTTTCATTATAGCAGCACTGAAGCATGAACTTGATTTTCTTTGAGGGAGTTGCTGATACATACAGGGCTATTTAATTTATATTTTTATGTGCTAAACTGTAAAGTTCAGTTATTTGTATTTCAGTGTTAGTTGATACTTGAATATAACTACTGGATTGTATTTAACTACACAATTAGTGGTAAACTAGGGGCTGTTGCATTTTCCCAGCTCTCATTTGGGTGATTATTTCTGGTTAATGAGCACTGCAACTAAAACGTTTCACGCTTTTTTAATTTCTCCATGTCTTTTGGGTTTCTATTACCATGATGAGCAAGGACCCCATTCCTAAGTCAAAGTATGATTAAAGTTCATGAAGTTAGTATTGTTTCAGTCTTTGATGTCAGACAGAAGTGCTCTTCACAGCACTTACAATGTACCCAGTAAGGACTCCTTCTACATTTCGTATGGAGTTACATGTATTGGTAGCATATCTAAATATGATTGTAGATTCTTTAGGTTGATATATATCCAGCCATGTAGTATATTGCCTTGTATAAAATCACAGACTTAATAATTTGGTTAAATAAGATGTACCATTAAAGTACATTAGGGCTATATATTATTATGACAGCTACTAGGTAGGGCAGGACTAGCTCGAATGTCACACTGATGTGGGGAAGGGATGTGAATTTAACATGTGTACCAATAACACTTTGTTTTACAGCACAATAAACCACTCCCATGCCTGATAAAAAGTATATATATATTTAGAAAGCTTGTGAGGAAATTATTACTCTATTTTTGTTTTACTTGGATCGCTCATCTGTGTACTTAATAAAGGATTTTTGACTGGAAACAGACTGCCTGCCTTGCTTGGATTACTTTCGAATACTTA
The DNA here is from genome assembly GCF_019279795.1 of Protopterus annectens. NCBI lineage: Eukaryota > Metazoa > Chordata > Ceratodontiformes > Protopteridae > Protopterus > Protopterus annectens. The sequence continues at coordinate 1,188,303,429 of NC_056737.1, forward strand.
GTAATGCTGTAGAATTATATATATTTTCTGTTATTACTTTTTGACTTGACGAGTTTACGTTCGCTACTTCTACTACTATTGTCTGATCTGATTAATATACAGTGATTAACTAGAAATATATGGACTGAAAATCTACCACACAGAGAAGTTTCTTACACTGTTTTGTTTTTAGACCTACTACACTTTAGTGGGTTGTTTTGAGACTTCAGGCATACCACAGAGATTACTTGTTTTTAGATTCTTTTTTGTAAGACCCATTGCTCCTACTACTATTGAAACTGTCTGGGTATCTTTCTTCCACATTGCTCTCATTTCTGCCTGCAAATCCTGATATTTTATGACTCTGTGTCTCTCTGCACACAAGACACTGTAGTCACTGGTGCAGCAGTTTCAATGATCAGTCCTACTTTTGTCTTCTTTTCTTGGACCACTATATCGTTTTTTTCTCGCATCTATCTTTTAAACTGTTGATAACGGGTGATCCCATGTGATGTAGACTTCATTTTTTATGATGCTTTGTGGCTCATGTTTCTAGTGTTTTTCAGCTACTTCAGTATTATAATGTTTACAGAATCCCCAGTCCAACAGTCTTGCCACATGTAGTATTCGGGCTGGTAATGTGGTTGTTGTACTGTAGGGGCGCTGTGGGGAATTCAGCATGTACTGTTGGTTCTGTATTCTCTGGTAACTTGTTGCTTCTGGTGGTTAGATGACTTGCAGAAGTTGTGTGAAGAAGCATGGGTGCGCACCTGGAGGCTCTTAATAAAGAAAGGCCTTACAACTCTATAAACCGTGTGGTTTCGTTATTTACCACGATATAACATATTGGCGACGAGGAGATGGGATGCCTCCGAGTCCGCTGCGAGTAACCTGGTGAGCTGTAGTTCATGTCGGATGACGAAGAGACGGGGCCTACTGGAGTGATGTCGGGTTCCATGTTGGGGTCACTAGTGGCATACGACTGTCAGACACAGACCTGGGAGGAGTATTGTGAAGTGTTGGAACATTTTTTTGAGGCAAACCAGATAATGGAAGCGGGTCGGAAGCGAGCCATATTGCTAAGCTCGGTGGGCAGCAAGACGTACAGTCTGATGAGGAACTTATTGAGTCCGGATAAACCGGGGGACAAATCGTTCACAGAGTTGACGAGTTTACTTCAGTCACATTATAACCCGAAGCCGAGTGCAATAGTCCAGAGGTTTAAGTTAAATTCCAGGACTAGAATGGCTAATGAAACGGTAATGGAGTATGTCGCAGTGTTGAGGGAACTGGCACAACATTGTGATTATGGGGACAGACTGACCGAAATGCTACGAGATAGGCTTGTATGTGGCATTGCAGACGGCCGCATACAACGCAGATTGTTAGCGGAGCCTGACTTGTCGTTTGAAAAGGCCTTGAAGTTGGCACAGGCCATAGAGACAGCGACTAAAGACATTTGTGATTTACAACAGAAAACCACGGAAGGGGTGGGAAGCAGGAGTGCGACCCCACTGCCAGTGCATAAAGTGGTTATGGAGCATAATTCACAAGGGAAGTCTGGTCAGTATGCTTGTTACAGGTGTGGAGGTGAACATTTGTCACAGAACTGTCGTTTTTTAACTGTAAAATGTCATGCTTGCGGAAAAAAGGGCCATGTAAAGAAAATGTGCCGCTCAATACCCTCTCGGGAGCAGCCGAAAAAGGGGGAGGAAAAAAGCAGTATGATGGAAAGGAAGGGAAACCGAAAAATAAAATGGCAGTATGCACACCACATGCGTGAAGTTACAGATCAACCAACCAGAGAAGCCGAAGAAGTGTTCACAATGTTTAATGTGAAAGAGGCCAGGTGGGAAAGAGTTGATCCCATTAAAACCCAGTTGGACTTAAATGGTAAAATGGTGCAGTTTGAAGTGGATACGGGGTGTAGTGTCACAGTTCTGTCAAAGGCTGAGTATGGGAAGTTATGGCCCAGAGAAGCTCGGAAGCTGCAGGACTGTTCAGTGACTTTGAAAACCTACACGGGTGAAATAGTTCCCACGTTGGGAATGGTGAAAATGAAGGTAAAATATAAAGACCAAGTCAAAGAGTTGCCAGTCATGGTGGTAGCAGGTAAGGGACCAAACCTGCTAGGCCGGGTGTGGTTAAAGGAGCTAAACATGGACTGCCTACAGCTCCATAAGGTAGAACAGCCGGGCCTGACCTTGCAAGAGGTGCTTGAGAATAATGAAGAAGTATTCAAAGAGGAACTGGGGACCTGGAGGGGTCCACCAGCAAAGATACACTTGAAAGAAAATGTAACGCCAAGATTTTACAAACCCCGTCCTGTACCATATGCGATGAAGAAGAAAGTTGAGCTTGAGTTAGAGAGACTCACGAAGCAAGGTATAATTGAACCAGTAAAGTTTGCGGAATGGGCCGCACCAATTGTTCCAGTATTAAAGCCAGATGGTGCTGTACGCATCTGTGGTGACTATAAGTTGACAGTGAACCAAGTCTCGAAGCTGGAGCAGTATCCTTTGCCAAAGGTGGAGGATGTGTTTGAAAAGCTGTCGGGAGGTGAAAGGTTTAGTAAACTGGACCTCAGTCAGGCATATCAACAAGTAGTGCTGGAAGAAGGGTCAAAGACGTATGTTACCCTGAACACACACAAAGGTTTGTTCCAAGTCAATCGTTTACCTTTTGGGGTTTCCTCGAGTCCAGCTATTTTTCAGAGAATAATGGAGGGACTAGTGGCAGGAATTCCAAAGGTGGCTGTGTATTTAGACGATATCCTGTTGACGGGAAGGAACATTCGAGAGCATCTGGAGACGCTGAATGAGGTGCTGAGACGACTGCGAGAGGCAGGTCTATGGGTGAAGCGGAGTAAATGTGCTTTCATGGCAACGGAAGCAGAATTCCTGGGCTACAAGGTGGATGCATCAGATCTACACCCCATGCCAAATAAAGTGGAAGCCATTCAACAGGCACCAGCACCCACCAATGTTACAGAACTGAAAGCCTATTTAGGCTTACTTAACTATTATAACAGGTTCCTGCCAAATCTGTCAACACTGTTAGCTCCTTTACATAAGTTGTTAAGGAAGGAGGCTCAGTGGTCGTGGAAAGAGGAACAGGACAGAGCATTTGAACAGTCAAAGGAACTAATGCAATCTTCAGAGGTTTTGGTGCACTACGATAGTCACAAGGACTTAATTTTGTCATGTGATGCCTCACCCTATGGATTAGGGGCTGTGTTGGCACACCGGATGCCAGATGGACAAGAGAGACCCATTGGGTTCATGTCACGAACTTTGACACCAGCGGAGTCAAACTATTCCCAGATAGATAAAGAGGGTTTAGCTGTGATGTTTGGAATCAAGCGATTTCACAAATACCTCTATGGGAGGAAGTTTACTATTTGCACTGATCATAAGCCTTTGTTGTCATTATTCAACGAGATGAAAGCGGTACCGCAGATGGTTTCTCCTCGCATTCAGAGATGGGCTGTAACGTTGAGAGCTTATGAATACGAGATTGTGTATAAGCCTGGAAAACACCATGGTAATGCAGATGCACTAAGTCGGTTGCCGATGCCAGGGCATATCCAAGAAGAGGAAGCGGAGGACCGAGTTTTGATGATGGAAGACATCACATTGGTGTCTGCTAAGGAACTGAGAGTTTGGACACACAAAGACCCGGTGCTTGCTAGAGTGTTTCAGTGGGTCCAGCAAGGCTGGCCAGTTCAACAAACAGATCCAGTTTTTCGACCTTATGAAGTGAGGAAAACAGAGCTGAGTGTGCAAGATGGATGCGTATTGTGGGGGGCACGAGTGATAATTCCATCCCCAGGAAGAAGGGCACTTTTACAGCAGTTGCATCAAGGTCATGTGGGCATTACCCGAATGAAAGCTTTAGCCCGAAGTTATTTTTGGTGGCCAAAATTGGACCACGAGATTGAAGTCGTTGTGAATGAGTGTAAAACATGTCAACAACATCGCAACTTGCCGGTGGCGGCGCCACTACATCCATGGGAGTGGCCGAGTAGACCTTGGCAGAGACTTCATATAGACTATGCAGGACCATTCATGGGGGCCATGTTTTTGATAATCATGGATGCTCATTCGAAATGGATGGATGCCTATCAAGTCAAGACACCTACTTCGCTCGTTACCATTGAATGCTTGAGGAGGAGTTTCAGTAGTCAAGGACTGCCTGAGACTATTGTATCCGATAATGCTTCATGTTTTACGAGTGAAGAGTTCAAGGGTTTTCTGAGAAAAAATGGAATCGTCCATATCACGTCAGCACCCTACCATGCAGCTACGAATGGTTGTGCTGAAAGAGCTGTTCAGACTTTTAAAGCCATGATGAAAAAGTCTGGGGAAGGAAGTATGGCAGCAAAAGTATCAAGGGTGTTATTCAACTACCGTATTACACCACAATCTACCACGGGTTTGTCACCTGCCGAGATGTTGCAAGGACGTAGATTGAGATCCACGTTGGATCTAGTGTATCCAAATGTCCGAGCTAAGGTGGAGGGGACCCAGTGGAAGCAAAAAGAATGTCATGATAGACGACGGAGAGAGCGAAGTTTTCTGGAAGGAGATGCAGTGATGACGCGAAATTTCAGTTATGGGCCTAAGTGGATTCCAGGGTTCATTGTCAAGAGCACTGGTCCGTTATCGTACCAGGTGAGGTTGAATGGAGATTTCGTAGTGAGGAGACATGTAGACCAAATTCTACGGAGCGAACAGAAGAAGGATGCCATGGAACTGCTGGCCTCAGAACTACCGTTAAGTTCGGAACCAGGGCTCGCAGTGGCAGGAGGATCGCAAATCGAGGGAGACCGACGAAATGTGGAAGGAGAGGTTCCTGAGGATCCAACCGTTCCAGGGAAGGACACACCGTTACCTGAAGTGGTAACTGTGACACCGGAGTCACCTAAGGTGGTACCACTGCACCGTTCTAAGCGTGTGCTGGTTAAACCTAGTTACTTGAAGGACTATCAATGTTAATAAAATTGAGTACATTTATAGAAAAGCAAAATAAAGTAGGAGGAAACACAAATACAGTAAAAGCAAATGAATAAACTGCTCTGTATTAAGTAGAGTGAACACTAGACTCAGAATATGATCTAACTCACTAATACCAACACAGGAACAGGGAGAAAGGGTGGGGACTAAACTGCAGAGAGACACACACACACTGTCTGAAAAACACACAATTAGGAAACAAAAAAAAAAAAAAAACAGTACTTTAAAACTGCAAGTGTGTACTTAACAGAAGACTAAAATTCACTGCAGCAAGTTTAACTTAACTTCAGCTTGTAATGCAGATGTTTGTAGCCAAGCAAGACTCTCAGGAGTTGAGCATAAAGATGACTCATTCCATGGTGAGTTAGATATGACTCCAGGACCTTAAGTGTGGCTTGGTGTTCATTCCATGACAAGTTAGATATGAATGAAGGATCTGAATTGTGGCAGTGTTTTTGACAGATGCAGTTGGAAACATGGGAGACCATACTCAAGTTGAGTAAGGAGGGTGCCTTTCATATAGCAGCCCCTGCTGAATGTGAGATGACTCAAGATATTTTGTTGGCCCAAGAGAGTACACTATTGATCTTGGGTCTTAAACATTTCTAATTGCTCATGGAAGTTTAGTGCCTTGGATTGTTATCACAGTCAAGGATATGCAAAGAGTGGGGGATATGAATAATTCTTATGGGTGCCAAATAACATGGACCATTGTTATGGCATTGAGCAGTCATTTATTGGGGTTTAGCCAGGGCTGTAGCTGTTGCATGATGGGAGGAATCAGACCAAAATCATCTGCTTGAAGTAGTAGTAAATGGGGTAAGCATTGTGGAAGTCTGTTGATGAGGACAGAACAGAAGAAGTGCTAGAATGGAGCCTTGTGGGACTTTAGAGTGGACGGGAATATGGTGACACCAGGGCTGATCCCAATGTCTTAGGGATGGAGAACTAGAATGGGGTGGTTGATCATGTCAAAGGCATGGATTAGTCGATGAAGAGTGCCCTAATAAGATTTCCTTTATCTATTTTAGTTATGATGTTATCAGTCAGGGCTCATAGACCAGTCATTGTTCTCCTACAAGCCTAGAATTTGTGCAGTTTGATGGAGAATATGTGGTATTTTTGTAGGTAGGTGGTAAGTTGGTTACATTTGATTTTTCTAAGACGTTTCCCAAGGGTGGGTGGAAATGAGATGGGTTAAGAAGAGGGCTTGACCTCTTTTGGTATTGATCTGATGAAAATGGATTTCCAAATATTTGTCATAATATTAATAAAGAGTCAAAGGTTGAAAATGTGTTTAAGAGGGGTGGTGATGACATTTTTGCAGTGGTAAAAGAACCAAAGGCAGATATTGTCAGGTCCTAGTGGTGAGTTCTTAAGAAATATGTTCATGTAGATGTAACGTTTGCTTAGAGGTTCTGCAGTTTTCATTATAGCAGCACTGAAGCATGAACTTGATTTTCTTTGAGGGAGTTGCTGATACATACAGGGCTATTTAATTTATATTTTTATGTGCTAAACTGTAATGTTCAGTTATTTGTATTTCAGTGTTAGTTGATACTTGAATATAACTACTGGCATGTATTTAACTACACAATTAGTGGTAAACTAGGGGCTGTTGCATTTTCCCAGCTCTCATTTGGGTGATTATTTCTGGTTAATGAGCACTGCAACTAAAACGTTTCACGCTTTTTTAATTTCTCCATGTCTTTTGGGTTTCTATTACCATGATGAGCAAGGACCCCATTCCTAAGTCAAAGTATGATTAAAGTTCATGAAGTTAGTATTGTTTCAGTCTTTGATGTCAGACAGAAGTGCTCTTCACAGCACTTACAATGTACCCAGTAAGGACTCCTTCTACATTTCGTATGGAGTTACATGTATTGGTAGCATATCTAAATATGATTGTAGATTCTTTAGGTTGATATATATCCAGCCATGTAGTATATTGCCTTGTATAAAATCACAGACTTAATAATTTGGTTAAATAAGATGTACCATTAAAGTACATTAGGGCTATATATTATTATGACAGCTACTAGGTAGGGCAGGACTAGCTCGAATGTCACACTGATGGGGGAAGGGATGTGAATTTAACATGTGTACCAATAACACTTTGTTTTACAGCACAATAAACCACTCCCATGCCTGATAAAAAGTATATATATATTTAGAAAGCTTGTGAGGAAATTATTACTCTATTTTTGTTTTACTTGGATCGCTCATCTGTGTACTTAATAAAGGATTTTCGACTGGAAACAGACTGCCTGCCTTGCTTGGATTACTTTCGAATACTTAGTAATGCTGTAGAATTATATATATTTTCTGTTATTACTTTTGACTTGGCGAGTTACGTTCTACTTCTACTACTATTGTCTGATCTGATTAATATACAGTGATTAACTAGAAATATATGGACTGAAAATCTTCCACACAGAGAAGTTTCTTACACTGTTTTGTTTTTAGACCTACTACACTTTAGTGGGTTGTTTTGAGACTTCAGGCATACCACAGAGATTACTTGTTTTTAGATTCTTTTTTGTAAGACCCGTTGCTCCTACTACTATTGGAACTGTCTGGGTATCTTTCTTCCACATTGCTCTCATTTCTGCCTGCAAATCCTGATATTTTATGACTCTGTGTCTCTCTGCACACAAGACACTGTAGTCACTGGTGCAGCAGTTTCAATGATCAGTCCTACTTTTGTCTTCTTTTCTTGGACCACTATATCGTTTTTTTCTCGCATCTATCTTTTAAACTGTTGATAACGGGTGATCCCATGTGATGTAGACTTCATTTTTTATGATGCTTTGTGGCTCATGTTTCTAGTGTTTTTCAGCTACTTCAGTATTATAATGTTTACAGAATCCCCAGTCCAACAGTCTTGCCACATTATTATGTCTTTCTGTATATAGTCCTTCTGCCATTAGTGCATCACAACCAGCAACAAGGTATGCAACTCTTTCCAGTTTTGTTTTACAAAACTTGCATTTGTCTGTTTCTCCCACATATTCAGTGGACTTTGTAAACCAAAGTGTGCATAGCCCGCTATCTTGGGCTGCCATTATTAACCTTTCAACTTTTGGTTTGCATTTGCCTCTCCTTAACCATTCCTGCTTTCAATTCTGATCAACATGAGTTTCTATCAGAAGTTTTCTACACTTGCAACTATATTTATGCATTTTCCACATTTCTTGCGTTCTCATCTGATCCTTCATCTTATATTCTTTCTTTTGTTGTTTGGCACATTCACTTAGGTTCATAGGTTCATAGGTTCATACTAGGCTATCTGCCCAAGGGCATTTATAAGCCTAGCCCATAGTTATGTGGCTTTCGCCACCCCTTTAGTTTGAATAAAAACTATGCCTATCATTTTGCTGTGCCTCTGTCAAGCAGTTTGCTGCCTGGTTTTTATCTACTTCTGGTTTGATTTCCATTCCTGCTTGATGACAATATGCTTCTGCTAGACTAAGCAAGGAAGTCATCTAAGATTTATTTTCCTCATGTTTTAAATCTTTCACTACATTTCAGTCTTGTGAGGTCAGCAGATGTGTGTGCAGTCCCACAATTGCAGATCTATACATGTAATCAATTTCAAGGAGTCCCATACCTCCTTTAGAATGGGGAATATATAATCTTGGTATGGACTGATTTTTTTATAGATCATTTGGTGAGCATGAAGCACCCTTCTTGTTTTCCTACATAATCTATCTAACATGTTTTGGGACCAGCCAATCACTCCAAAACTCTTAAGTTAGGACAGGAATAGCAAATTGGTTTATATCTTGGATTTTGCTTCTAGATGTCAATACTGTTTTCAGAATTAATTTAAGTCTTCTAAGGTATTCCTTACTAAGTTTTACTCACATTTGTTCATGTTTTATTGTTGATCCTTCATCAATTCCCAAATATTTATACACTCCCTCTTGCTCAAGTTCTGTTACATCACATTCTTGTCCCAAACTGATATTTTCCAGGTCCTGTAGTTTTCCTGCTTTAAAGGTTGCTTTTGCACCTTTATCAAGACAAAATGACATTCTTATACCATCTGATGAGCTATACAGTTTTAAATCATTGATAAACAGAAGATAAGTAATCTTTATACTTTGCTGTTTTCTAGAAGCCAAATTATAGCCATGGCCTGATTTGTTAAGCAGACAGCTTAATGGGTTAAGAGCAAGACAGAATATCAGAGGTGACAGGGAGTCACTCTGGAATATCTCCTTTTGCATTTTTATCCTTGGAATAATAATTTGTCTTTTATCATGGATTAATTGCAAAGTGGTCTGCCACTGTTTCATGGTCACTGTAATATAGTCGATCAGTGTAAGGTGTAATTAATACATTTTTAAGCACTCTTTATCCATGAATATGGTATACTATCAAATGCTCTTTTGTAATCAATCCATGCCATACTTAGATTCTTCTCCTTTTTACAGTCATCCATTATGGCTTTATTTAGTAACAGATGTTCCTGTGTTCCATATGACTGTCTTTTACTGCCCTTTTTTTCTATTGCCATAGTTGAGTTTTCGTCTGAGTGACTATAAACTTCGTCAGCATCAATTCCAGTGTATAGTTTATATGTAAGGCAAGTTACCTTTAAACTTCTTATTCTTTGTTTCAGTCTCTCCGGCTGTTACTTCATCCCATTTCATGTTCTGTACCTTTAAACTTCTTATTCTTTCTTTTATTTCTCCTGTCCATTTAGTATCTTTGTTATGTTCTGTTATGTCCCACAGGATCTTCATAAATACTTCAACAAAATGTATCTATTTCTTCTTTGGATGATCTTTCAATTCCTTTTACCTTGTTTCCCAAATATGTATAAAACGTTTTGGGGTCATCAATAAATTGCTTATTTTGTACTTTTCCTTTATACTTATCTGTGCATCTTCTAAGTTTTTCTGCCTGTACTGATATTTTTAGTTTATTATTTGCAATAATGCATTATAGATCCAGATCCGTTATAATATTGCACATTGCTTTTATCATGTTTATATTTCTGAGTATTTTTGTTGATCTGTTCCCTCTTCAATACTCGTCTAACAGTGACACTTCTTATTTTAACTGCATTCTAATTTTCTCTATTTGATGCTTGCATGACGGCATTTGATTTCTCCCCTTCCTTTCCTTCACTACCCTGTGTTCTTGCGGTAGAATTTTATTTTATTTTTTTATTTTACATTTGTTGACCGGGCTAGTCTAGCTGGATATATGTCCATTTTCAGTAGAGGCCCGGGGAGAAAAGCTCCAAACAGAAAATTGACAAAGTTAAACTAAGCAATTCTACAGAATTAAAACTAGGCAATACTAAATAAATTGAACTAAGCATTTCTATACAGAAAACATAAAAGAAACAATATATTTTTTTTTTTTACAAAATCACACTAGAAAGGTATGAGCAATTATTAGATAAAGGGAATAATAAATGTATCTTATTCTCATTATAGGAGAGTAGGAGTAGAGTTGAAGGCAGTGGGTACAGGTGATTATAGAATGGAAGAAAAAAAGATATCAGTGGGGGTTAGTACATGGACAAAGCCAGTGTGCTTTCAGATGTTTTTTAAGATGTTTCTTGAAAAGAAAAGTAGAATTAATGATAGATAATTCAGCAGGAAGTTGATTCCAGACTTTACCTACGGTGTTAGCGTATAGAGAATCACCGGCTTTGTTATTAGCTTTGCTGGATAAAACTAGGAGCTTGTTAGCAGAGCGTAATGTATTTAGATTATTGTAAGGAGTAATAAGATTAGACAAGATAGGAGTGTTGTTAGGGAGGTGTAGAATCTTTTGTGTTATAAGCAATTGTTGAAAGAGTATATGGTTTTGCAGTTCTAGCCACCCTAGTTGTTTGATGTTAAGACAGTGGTGAGTTTTGAAGGGGGAACTTGTGATAAATCTAGTTATGCTATTATAACATATGGAGAGCTTAGTGAGGTTGCTTCTTTTGGATAGGTTGGTATATATGACAGAGGCATAAAAGAGGGTGGAAATGAGGTGGGTCTGAGCAATTGTTTTCCTTGCAGAGGGGGTAAGGAAGGTTTTTATTCTATAGAGTGTGCCAAGTTTTCTGTTAACAGACTTAATGGTGGAGTTTATGTGTTCATCATATTTGAGATGATTATCAATAGTTACCCCTAGTAGACGGGTTGTAGTGTCTGGGAAGATGTTGGTACCATTGTTAGAGTTTATAGAGAAGAAAGGAGTGGCTGATTTATGAGTAGGAGTAAAAAGCAATAGCTTTGTTTTTTTTGGGTTTAAGAGGAGGCAGTGTTGCATAAACCAGTTTTCAACATTCTGAAAAACAGTTTGTGTGAGGGAATGGAGAGAGGATATATCATTGGCTGTGCATATTAATGTGGAGTCATCTGCATATTGAATGCAGGTGGCTTGAGGTATGTTGATGTGTAAGTTGTTGATAAATAAGGAGAAGAGTAGGGGACCTAGGATGGAGTCCTGTGGGACTCCAATGTTTACAGGAAGTAGTGAAGATAGAGTGTTCTGCCAAAGTACTGCTTGCTGTCTATTTTCCAGATAGGATCTGAACCGTTGTATGGCTTGGGGATTGAGAGAATGAGCCTTTAGTTGGTCAAGCAGCAGGTTGTGGTTTACCATGTCAAAGGCTTTTGACAGGTCGATAAATAGAGCAGAAGAGAAAGAGTTATTGTTGCGATTCTTGTATATAGAGTCGGTAAAGGATAAAAGGGCAATAGATGTGCTGTGAAATGGCCTAAAGCCATGTTGGCAGTTAGCCAATAGGTTATTTTGTAGTAAGTGGTTATCTGGAAATAATTATCTGGAGATAATTATCTGGAAATAATTTAGCTGCACATTAATATATCCTTGTTATATCGTATGGATCTCTATGGTCAAGCCTAATTACTGTGTTCATTTCTTTTATGAAACTTCCAACTTTTTGGGTTTATTGACTTTCTTCAGTCTATTTGTTTCATTGATCTTAATATGTCTATCTCTATTAAATCAAGCAACTCTTGTCTTAGCTCATTTTCTTTTAAACTGAGGGCACATTTTTTGTTTTCCATTTCCTGTGGGCATTTTATAGAAAGTTCTGTAGCATCTTCCTGTAACACATTCTCTTCAATTTCATCCTGTGTTATCTGTTGTCCTGTCATATGGGGAATCACTGGCCTATCACTCCTCAACATTGACTGCTTTAGAGTTTCCACAGTTTCCTGTTCCTTCCCTTGCTGTCCAGCTTCAAGTGAACATTTACACTGCTTTCCTGTGGAAGGCTCCAAAATATCTTCATATGGCAATTGACCGGTGGCTTTCTGTTCCACTGGTTTCTTCTTAATTTGGATGTCTATTGCTCTATCATGCTGTGGCACTTTCTGAGTTAGATTTTCTACACTGAATCCTTCAACTGAAACCTTCACTTTGCAAGTACCCTATAACCTTAGTTTATTTTCTTTAACTTCTCCATTACTAACCTTCTTTTCTCCTTTTCCTCTTTGTCTTCTTACTTTTTATATTGTAAAGGTTTCCATGTCCAGATTCCTTTGCCTGTATTTCTCTTCAAATATCTTTGGTGCTGCTGTTTTTGTATTGATACGTTTGCTCTCTCCTTTGTATAAATATTACACCATATTAAATCGCATTTTCTTTCCCATGTCTATGTTTCTTCTTCAGATGTCTCCTGATATTCCTGTTTCTCCTTACTTTGAAGACTTGTTCCGTCAAATCCTTCACTTCACAGGCATTCCATAACTTCAGCTTCTGTTTTTTAACTTCTACTTTACTATCTTCTTTTCTACACGCCCTATTTGTGGTATTATTTTTTATATTATGACATTTCCCATGTCTGCATGCCTTTTCCTGTATTTCTCTTTGAATATCTTTGGGCTGCCTTTTTTTGTATTAATTAATTTGGCTTTCATCTTTGCATAACTATTGCACCATATCAAATCTTTCTTTCTTTCTCATGTCCATATTTCAACAACAACACACAACTACAGTGTGTATAAACTGATGATGATGCAGGTAAATGGTGTAGTTAAAACATTTGATATGTTAGTTAGGGTTATTGTTTCAGTTTTCACTTTAACAATATTGAAAGACTCTGGAAATAGCCAATGTTCCTGAGTCACCTCTGAAAAGAGATATTTGTTTCGTGGGGTTCACGATTAAGACATAAATACAGTTCAAATGTAGTCTATGTATACATATCCCACATGATTTTTTTAGATCCATAGTTAGGATAACCATAAATGTATGGTAAACAGCTATGTGTTAAGACATAGCTATTGAGTGTTTGACAATGGTTTAGTGGGCAGATTCAACTGTGCCAGTCATGGCTCGTACACTAGGGACAGTTAACAACAGCTGACAAAATGAGTGAGCGGATATTGGTATCAACAGGCAATAATCAGTGATCACTAAATGGTTAGCCAGTCAGCTGATGACTTGTTATAACATTAATAAATTTAGGTGAGGTTTCTACATTTATTCTTAGGATGAGACATTAAAACAAGGTCTTGTCTGATTATGTTGTTGGTAGTTCAGGTGGACGTAAAAGATCCCACAGCACCTATCAAAAGGAGTAAAGGCATTCCCTGCTGTCCTGGTTATAGATAGATAGATAGATAGATAGATAGATAGATAGATAGATAGATAGCGACAGACAGACAGATTGATAGATAAGCAAATAAATAAATACATAAATAAATGTGCCTCATAATTTGAGATGAGACAAAATATCCATAAAGTTCTACCCACAACATTTTATTTATTTATCCATCCTTTGTTGACTGGTTTAGTCCCACTATGCTAGCAACCACTATTCAGGGGATACCCAAGGTGGTATTTATTCTACTAGGGGAAATTTGACCAGGACATTTGGGAACTTCCCCTCCTCATCTTTGTTGTGAGTGGGACCCATTTTGGAGAAGCCCTTCCTGTTTCTGTTCCACGCTCAGACATGGCCCTGAGAAACAGGGAGGCAGATGGAGTAGTGTAAGAAATAAATGAAAAAGAAAATATTGAGACTGAAGAGTGTATGCAGGATTCTGAGGAAATGTTTCAAAGTAGGCTGCTTGATGGAGATGACTCAGCAATGGATGGATGTATAATTACAACCCTCCAGTCTGGTGGCTTGTGAGATGATTTACTTAAAGAAATGGTGGTGCAGAGTGAGCCAGAAAATGAAGGAGATGTTTCCTGGGGGGGCATTATGGAGAAAATACAAAAGGAGAATGCAGAGACAATCATGAAGAATAATGGTGAGATGGAAAAGAAAACTAATCAGAGAAAGTAAAAGAAGGCAAAAGTGGAGCAGCAGAACAGAAGACAGATGACAATAAAAAATGGAAGTACATTGTAATGATTCAAAGTAAAGAAGACAAAAAAATGGACAGGTATGAAGTGTAGGGTCTATAGTAGATCAGTGAACACTTAAAAAAGCGAACGCTGATTGATCGATCTTATGTAAGCGAAAGCTTACAATCTCAAACTGTCAGAGCAGCGATTTTTTTCCTAGGGAAAAAAATCGCTGATCCAAAACACATACACACAACACAAGCACACCAAACAAACAGAAATCCACACACATACACCTAAAATCTGACACCTAACCCTACACTAAACTATGCATGCACCACTAACTATCCACTTGCCTTAACCCAAACCCTAACCCTAAGGTCCATCACTATCGTACACTCACATCACCTGCTCCCTAACCCTCACTTACCAAAATCTGCCCTAACCCTCATGTCCACACAATCGCACACATACCTAACCCGAGCCCTAACCCTAACTCACCTAACCCACCCTAACACTCACATCCACACAATCGCACACTTACCTGGATCTGACCCATAACTTTCCACCACAGCACTGAAAATACTGAAGCAACAGAAACGGATAACCAAATTTTTTTCCCTAGGCAAAAATTCGAGCTTCTGTTGCTTTGATATTTCTGACTTTCGCTAAAATAAGGTCGATCAATCAGCATTCGCTTGTTTGAGCATTCGCTGATCTAATATAGACCCGAAGTGTGGGACAATTTAATAACTTCTTTGGGTGAAAAAACACATGAGTTAAGAACATTTATTCTTATTAACAAAGACATTTTATGACATTATATTTGTGACTTTTTTCAATAGAAAATTATCTTGGAGAATATGAAAAAAGAAAGACTGTTTCTAATTGAATCATTATGTGATAACAGCATTTAGCAGGGAAACAAAAATGAAGATTCATGTACAATTCTAAACAGAGGTAGAAGGATAGACTTTAAAAGGACATGTGAAAGTTTTATGTAAAGAGGTACTGGACAGTCCAAACGTTTATGACAAAAGGGGTTTATGGACTTGTGGCTGGGATTGTAATATTGTGTTAAAAATGGAGAACAAACTACATGATAAATGTGGAGGAGAATAGGGGTGCTGTAAAATACTGGGGACAACACAAAACATTTTTATTTTTTGAGGAAAAGAAGGGCATTTGATAAGCAACTGTAACAAAAGAAAATGTTATACTTGTGGGGCAATGGGACATGATGCAAAAATAGGAATTGAAATGCTATAAGGGTAACAAAATAGGACATTTATGGATGGATTGTAAAAAAATGAAACTAACAGTAATGAAAAAAGACAAATAGAGAAAAGAAAATGAACAAAGAGACAACATTTTAAAAGTAGCAGAAATAGAAGAAAATTGGATGAGAAAAAAAAAATAATAAAGAGGACATAGAAGGTTCTGGAATAAGTGATGAAGGAGACATAAACCGGGAGGCAGTAAAAGGATAAAAGAAAAAGACAATTTAAAGAGAAAAGTACAAAAGAAAAATGAAAGGACTGGTTAAAAAAGAATATGAGCAGGTAAAGACTGGGGCTTGGTGTAGTAACGGTCAAGGTGTTTGACTCACAGGCACACGGTACAATATTAGGTTCTCACCTTTAAGAAGGAAATTGGTTAGGCTTAGAATGGCCTATTAAGAAAGCCAGTTCTGTAATTAACTAAACATTTATGAAAAGATGAATCTAATGAAAAAGTAAAATGGAAATTGATGGTGCTTTTTGTAAATGTGAATAGTATTAAGAATATAGTAAAAGGAATAGGAAGTGTGGAGTGGTGTAATACATGTGATGTAGATATAATTATATTAGAACGCACAAGATGTTTAAACAGACAAACTATGGAGAAGAAATATAATCTGGAATTTCAGAAATTAGAGATTTTCTGGAATAGATGAATTATGTAGAAATACAATAAGGCTATAAGATGTAGCTTTAGCAAAAATGGGATGATTAACCGTTGTAGATTTAAATGGAAAGAACAAGGATATAGAATTATAACACAGTATGCATATACTAACTGTAAAGAAAGGGGAAGCGTATTTCATTAGACTTTAGACTATGTAATTAATGAAAGGAATACGTAAGGAAACAGCTCCAGTACTTAGTAATAATGACCATCCCTCCTGGCATGTCTAAAGGTCAGTTCCCTGTGCTTTCTACTGTTAACCTGGAGAACTTGGGCATTCTGAGGCAGTGTAGCAACTGCCTCATGTACACAGACAACCCTCCTCTCTTGCCTCCCAACACTCAGACTTGTGAGAGAGATGCATGTATATATCCAGATTTGAAGCCATGCACTCTCAAGCCAAGACCGAAATAGCTGGTCAAGGGGAGAAGGTCAACACCTGCACCACACCACATGCAACACATAGCCCTCCAGAACACCCACCATCACAGCTCTCACATAAAAACACAAACCACACACCCACCTTCGTGGAGGATCTCAATATAAATCTACCCAAAAAGCAGAGACCTCCAAGGCAGAAACACACTCCACCACCACAACACAGCACAAACCACAAGACACATAGCTCACCTACACAGTGTGACCCTCAACCTAAGTCCCTAAGCCAAAACAGCTTGCCCGATACACTAATCATAGGTGACCTGATATTGAGGCATACTGATGTCCCACTCACTAGGTTGAATAAGGAAAAGGTAACAGTCAACTGTCTATCGGGTGCCAGAATCCGACACGTAACACACACACTCAGGTCATTCCACAACAAGTACAAGTATGACTCTGTCACTATCCACGTGGGTGTGAATGACCTGAGACTCACCTCCCTGGACTACATGAAAAGTGATATGGAGGAGATCTCAGACTATGTGGCTCAGGCAGGTATGAACCCAGGCCTGAGCAGCATCCTACTGTCACCCAGAATGATACTGCAGTACAAGCAGAAAATGATTGACTTCAACAATTGTCTAAGTTTCTAGTGTCATTCTAAGGGGATCCAGTATCTGTCTGCCTGGGATGACATGATTGACAGACCTCGAAGTTTTGCCAGAGATGGCCTGCATCTGTCACCACTGGGCTTCCAAATATTGGCTAAGACTCTTGCCACCCGTATAGTGCCTTTTTTAGGTGATGTTCCAAAGATCAAATTACTACCATAACAGCTATAAATAAATGCAATCTGAGGGTCATGTTGCTCAATGCTAGAAGTCTAAATCTCAAGATGCACTTGCTCAAAGCACTACTCAAAATGGAGAACATCAACATTTGTGCTGTAATGGAGACCTGGTTTAAAGCAGCAGAAAGCACCCCTGCACTACCAAGCTATAATTCATTCCATACCTAGAGGTGATCTCTGCTTGACTTACAAAGCCATGTCTGACCCAGCTCTGTTAGAAATTCTACATCTGAAGAAATCCCAATCCCTCTGCACCACATGCTCCAGAGACCTCAACCTCATTACCACAATCAACAGAACATGCTGGAGGGACAGGTTCATAACCCAGAGAATACCCTTGCTATGGAATAGACTTCCCATACATGTCAAGCAAAGGACCTCACTGGCCCTCTTCAAGAAAAATTTTGATAAGTGGATGAGAAATAGAAAATTCACACCAAGGATTATTCCAGTGGCTTTACTTGACAGAGGCACTGGGAACTAAGGTCAGGTGGCACAATGCCAGGGTAATCCTATGGGCTAGGCTTGTAAAGGCTCCAGGGCCATTAGCCTAGTACACACCTATGAACCTATGAACCTTTCAGCCCCAGAACATGGACCGAAGCTCCAAAGGCCATGGTGTTTCCATATTCATAAAGGATATGCACACCTCCAGACTAGTAACCCAGCATAACGCATCTGAGATACTTCAGGTACAACTAACCCTGGATAAGATGGCAATTCAGGTCATAACATGTTATAGGTCCCCAACCATGTCCCAAGACTCTCACTCCATGTTCCTAAGCACCCTGGAAGCTATTAGGGTCCAACCCAACACTCTCATACTAGGTGACTTCAATTAGCCCTCCATCAACTAGGAAAACTACTCATGCACCAAAACACTGGCCCAACGCTTCCTGGAATTCATCACTTCCAATGCTCTGGACCAGCTCATTCTTACTAGAGGAAGCAACATCCTTGACTTGGTTATTACTAACATGGGGAACTGTTGCTCTACACCAATAGTCAATTCCTCCCTGGTTAGATCCGACGACTACAAACTCATCACCATGAAAATCCACATCTCACTCCCCCCTCCCCCCTGTAAAGGTAACCACCAAGAAAAACTTCTCCAAAGCTGATTTGGGGCTCCTAAAACAGAGCTGGCTAACTTCACAGCACCCATGTCAATGGAAAATAGATGCATGACTGCCAAATTATACATCATTATAATAATTGCAAAAAATGATAAAAGAAGTAAACATTTGTATAAATGAGTGTTTAGAGATGATAGGGGTGGAATTAAATAAAGAGAAAAGTAAAAGTTTACATGATGTAGTAAAGATTGGGTACATATTTTACAATGAATGAAATTTCTATGCTAGGAATAAAATTTGGGAATAAAGATGTAAGTAGAATTCAATGGAAAAAAACAACAGAAGAAATAAAGCAAATGTCTTTTCTGGAGAAGATATACATTATCATTCAAATAAATTCAGTACTGATAGGAAAAATAGCATACTTAGCAAATGCATTTATGTTGCCAACAGCATTTGAAAAGGAATTATTGCTGATAGTTTTTTTTTATTTATATGGGGTTCTAGATTAAACCCAGTAAAAATAGGAGTTTTCTATGCACATAAAGAAGAAGGAGGTTTAGGGTTAATTAATCCAGTGGCATGCACTGATTCATTAAGTTTATACAAAGTGTTAAAGTGGATAAATGAAAAATATGAGAGATTAGTAGTAAAACTGTATAAATATAAGTATGATACATTTTGGGGTATGGCAAAAAGACTACAAGAAAAAATGAGTGTATAAATGAAATAAAATATTACCAAGAAAAATAATATTTTGTGGAAAATAAAAATTGATGATATAAAGATAGAAAAGTATGTATGAAAATGTAATGATAAAACATTATTATGTAAAACCATGGGAAAATCTATAAAATAACGAGCAAATTGTGTAATCAGAAAGTAGAATGTCAAGATTTTTATGGTGACTGGTAATAGATAAATTGTCAGTAAAAGTAAATATGCAACAGAAAGAAAAGTGATAGAATATGTTTACATTGACAAAAAGAAGAAACTACAGAACGTGTGTTTTTGAAATGTAAAAGAATAAAAAAAATATGGGAAACTATGTAAAGAAGATTTTTTGAAGATGTAAAAGAAGTGGATAAAATAAACATGGATATGAGTAAATATGGATATTATAACAACGGAAGTAAAGAAAATGTTAAAACAATAGACAAAAGATGTTTTATGTTATATAGGTTATATGGAAAGAAAGAATACATATATTTATGTTTAATGGTAAATAGTTTTAGCAACAATATTAAGTAAAATCTGATAGTGGTTATGGAGAAAGGAGTGGAGGTGTAAAGGGGTGAACATTTAGCATGATTGTATAGGAAGTTATGAATATGTGTTTGTAAATATGCAAATATTTTATAAATAAGAGTTATTCTTGTATTTAAATAAAGGACTCATACTCCATGATAGGTGCAATGGGATCTTTTACATCCATCTGAGCTACCACCAACTCAAGCAGATAGGGCATCAGTTTAACATCTCATCCGAAGAATGCTATATGCAGGAGAGCAATACTTCCCTTATACTGCACTGCGGTGTCAGTAATCATCTACGTGATGTGGGAGTAGTACCCACAGCCTTCTCCACCAAAGCAAATTGTGCTATGTATTGCATCACTGACACTGACATCTGGTTGAGCAAGGGAGCTGGTTTTATACCATATGCATGTTTTATGTTTGTACTTTGTTTAAAGTTGTGTTCATATTTGTTTCAATGTCCTAAACATGCTGGGTATTTGTTTGTAACAAGTTTAATATTGAGTTCAAATTTAAGATAACATATCGATTTAATCTTCAAATGCTGAACATGTTTTTTCTATAATTTAACTCAATAAACTTCTGGTAAAATAGCATTATTATTATAATTATTATAATTATTATTATTATTATTATTATTATTATTATTATTATTATTGTTGTTGTTAATATTATTATTATTATTGTTGTTGTTATTATTATTATTATTATTGTTATTATTATTATTTAGACACATGAGTTTAGCACTAAGGATAAATTAAGTAAATACTTTATAAAAGGGCAATGAGTAATATTACAAAAGGGCAGCCTGGCTAGCTCAGTTGGTGCAGCATGAGCCTCTTCCACTCGGGATGATGGGTTTGAGCCCACACTGGGCAATTTCGTTCTGGGCATGTTTGGCATAATGTTTAAGGTCTTCACCTTACAGACACAATATACAGTGTTTGATTCTGACCTCAGGTTACTTGCTAGGCCTAAAAAAGACCTTCAGCGAAGCTAGCCCAGAATTCACCTATGAAACTATGAAGAGTTAACACATAATAAGATGAAAGTAGAACAAAATGAATTTAAAGAATTAAATGAAAGATGAGTCAGAAAGGTCACTACAGAGAATATTAGGTGACTAGAGGGAAACACTTTACACAGCTGTGAGTAATATTTGTACTCTAGTATGGAACAAAGATTTGATAGTAGTTTTAAAAAGGTAACCAGATTGTGAGTCTGATTTATCATTGGTTCATAGGTGTGTACTAGGCTAATGGCCCTGGAGCCTTTACAAGTCTAGCCCATATAATTGCCTTGGCATTGTGCTGCCCGACATTAGTTCCCAGGGCCTCTATCACGTAGAGCCCCTGCGGTGACCCCCGGGGTGAACTTTCTATTATCCATCCACTCATCAAGATTCCTCTTGAAGAGGGCCAGCGAGGTGCTCTGCTTGACATGTGTGGGAAGTCCATTCCAGAGCATGGGCAGTCTGTGGGTGAGGAACTCATCCCTCCAGCATATTCTTTTGATTGTGGTAATGAGGTTGAGGTCTCTGGAGCATGTAGTGTGGAGGGATTGAGATTTCTTTAGATGCAACATTTCTAACAGAGCTGGTTCAGACATGGCTTTGTAAGTCAAGCAGAGATCACCTCTAAGTAGGCAATATGAGACAGAGACTAGCTGGAGTCTTTTGAGTCTGTCCATGTAGGACATGTGTTCAATGCCTAGAATCCTCTTTGTGAGGTACTTCTGTGGCCCCTCCAGCTGTTGCAGGTGCCTAATGTGGTACATGCCAAATGGGGCATTATACTTGATGATTTGTCTAATGAGGGAAGAGTAGAGAGAGATGATGACTTCTTTCTTCCTGAATGTAAAACCTTGGTAATGAGATGTGTCACAGAGAAGTACTTTCTGACCACTGTTGCTGTCAACCTATGTCCCCAGATCTCTTATAACATCCTCAGTATTCAGTGGGCTCCCATCGCTGTGGTAGTTAGTGGGAAATGAGTTTTTCCCAAAGGGGATGATGATGCATTTTTTGGCATTAAGCTTAAGGCCATGGTTTCAACAGCAGTCACTGGTCTCAGTGAGACCCTTCTGTAGGATGTCTACATCACTTGATGAGTTAATAATTGCTCCCAGCTTGCAGTAATCTGCAAACTTGGTCAGCCAGAGTCCCTTTGTGTTGGCCTGGACTTCTGAGAAGTAGATGCTGAAAAGGAGAGGACCCAGGACCGATCCCTGTGGGAGTCCACTCGTGACTGGTCAGCAGTCTGACTTGGAGTTCACTACTTTCACACTGTGTGTTCTATCTGTGAGCTAATTTGCAACCCACCTAGTGATATACGGGTTGATGCCAAGTTTGGTGAATTTATCGATAATTCCCAAGTGAGGAATGGTATCAAAGGCCTTGGCTGGATTGAGGAAGGCTGTATGCACTGCTTTACCTTCATCCACAGTCCTGCTGACTGACTCAAAGAAGTCAACCAGGTTGAGCAGGCATGATCTCCCTTTCACAAAGCCAAACTTCGTGGGGATCAGAGTTTGGCGATTTCCTATATCTTCGTTAATCAGGTCCAAGATGATGTGCTCCATAGCTTTACATATCAGATTCGTCAGGCTAATGGGGTGATAATTCCCAGGGTCTGTAATCACTTTCCTTTTATGGAGAGGGATGCCTGTAGCAGTGTGCCATTCAGTAGCAACAGAGCCTGAGGTGAGGCTGTGATTGAATAGGGCACACAGATGTGGTGCCAGTTCACTTTGTAGTTCATGTAGAACACAGCCAGGGATATTATTAGGTCCCATCTCCTGGCAACATCCTGGCAGATAGGTTCAGTGCTAACTTTACCCCCCCTAAAGGGCACATATCTATACAGGAAGAATGCAGAGCCCCTCTAATCACAACTATGCAGGTAAAAGCTGCACTCTCTAAAGCCAAAAACACAGCATCCATGGGAACGGACAACATCCCAAGCTGCATTTTACACGAACTTCAGAATGAACTGGCTCTCCACCTAAGCACCATGTTCAATAATAGCCTCACATCAGGCTTTGTGCCCACTGAATGGCGTACAGCAACAGTTATCCCAGCCCACAAAGGGGGAACCATCACTGATCCCTGGAACTATTGCCCTATTAGCCTGATGAGCCTGGTCTGCAAGGCCATGGAACGTATCATCATGGAACTCATAAACAAAGACATTGGTAACCTCCAAACTCTGGATCCCACCCAGTTCAGGTTTGAGAAAGGCAGATCATGCCTCCTGAACCTGATCGACTTCTTTGAGGCAGTCAACAAAGCCGTAGATGAGGGTAAGGTGGTTCACACAGCCTATCTTGACCTCGCCAAGGCTTTCGACACCATCCCCAATTCTGGAATTATAGCTCACTAAACTAGGTATAAATACCTACATCACAAGGTGGGTTGCCAACTGGTTCACTAACAGAACCCACACTGTAAAAGTTGTACACTCCAAATCTGACCTCAAACCAGTGACAAGTGGAGTACCACAGGGTTCAGTCCTGGGACTTCTCTTGTTTGGTATCTACTTCTCTGAAGTACAGGCTAACACAGAAGGCCTCTGACTAATGAAGTCTGCAGATGACTGCAAACTAGGAGCCATAGTCGAGTCCCCAAATGATGTGGAAATCCTACAGAAGGGCATCGCTTAGACAGATGCCTGGTGTCAGAGCCATGGCCTCAAGCTCAATGCCAAAAAGTAAATTGTCATCCTCTGGTAAAAACTCTGTACCCATGAACTACTACATAGACATCAGTCTACTTAATACAGAATGTGTGATAAGAGACCTTGGGACCCAGGTGGACAGTAGTCTGTCCTGTGATAGTCACATCGCCACAGTTATCAGGAAGTCCTTCTACATGGCACACCTCATCATAAAAGGGTTCTCATCCAGGAAAAAAGAGGTCATTGTTCCCCTCTACTTGACATTCATTAGACCCATTATAGAGTACAATGCCCCTTTTGGAATGTACCTCACAAGACATCTGCAGCAGCTGGAAAGGCTGCAGAAGTACCTCACAAAGAGGATTACTGGCCTCAAACAGATGCCCTACACTGACCATCTCAAAAAACTCCAGCTTTACTCCATAGCATATTGCCTACTCTGAGGTGATCTCTGCCTAACATATAAAGCTATGTCAAACCCAGAGCTGTTGGACATGCTACACCTAAAGAAATCCCAATCCCTCTGAGCTACATGCTCTAGGGACCTAAACTTTGTTCCCACAATAAACAGCACATGCTGGAGAGATAGATTCCTGTCCCAGAGACTTCCCATACTCTGGAACAGGCTACCCATCTATGTCAAGCAAAGTTCTTCATTAACACTCTTCAAGAAAAATCTTGATGAGTGGATGGGAAATAGGAAATACACCCCGGGGATCACTTCTGTGTCTCTGCTCAGCAGTGGCACAGGAAAATAACTTTCTTGGGTAGCGTAAGCCAGGGAACCTTGTTGGCTGGGCTTATGTAGGCCCTCGGGCCGATAGCCTAGTACCTACCTATGAACCTATGAATCATGGAAGCTGTATTCTTGGCCTTGACAATGCATCTTTAACTTGTGCTGCAGTAATGCTGGGTGCCTGACATTCTTCTGGTATTGTGATTGGTCCTTTGGGGGGAAGAGAGGATAAAGTTGGCACTGAATCTGTTGGCCAGTATGTTGGCAACATCTGTTGGCTCAGTACAGGAGGTACAATTGTGCAGTAACTTAGAGCAAATCTGGGTATTGCCATGAAGGTTCCTGATATAATTATAAAAGGCTTTGTGATGGTTTTAGTGTCTGCTGCAATTCTGGCTTCATAGCTGGCTTTAGAGGAGTTGATGAGGGATATCAACTTTCTGTTGAGGCTAATAAGGGAGTTTTTCCAGTATTGGGACTTTACCTTTTTATGCAACAGTTTCTTCCTTCTGTTGTAGAGTTTAATAATGGCAGGGGACCATCAGATTGGTTTTCTTTTTTTGGAGGAGAGTGTCTTGGTTTTGTTGGATATGGCTAGTTTCATGCATTTATGTACATGTTCATGCAGTGCATTGGTGTATGATTCAGCAGTCATGCATGGGTGCCATGAAGTTAGCCACCTCTGTTTTTAGGATTCCAAAGTCAGCTTTGGAGAAGGTTTTCATGGTGGTTACCTTTGGGGGTGAGCGACATATGGATTTCCATGGTGATTAGTTTATGGTTGGATTTGGCCAGGCAGGGATTGATTATTGCTGTAGAGCAACAGTTGCCCATGTTAGTAATAACCAGGTAAGGATGTTGCTTCCTCTAGTGGGGGTCAGAATTAGCTGGTCCAGGACATTGGAATTGATGAATTCCAGCAAGCGTTGGCCCAGTGTAATGGTGCTTGAGTAGTTTTCCCAGCTGATGGAGGGGTAGTTAAAGTCTCCTAGTATGAGAGTGTTGGGTTGGACCATGATAGATTTCAGGATGCTTAGGAACATGGAGTGAGAGTCTAGGGACATGGTTGGGGATCTATAGCAGGCTATGACCTGGATCACAGTCTTACCCAATGTTAGTTGTATGTGAAGTATCTCAGATGCATTATGCTGGGCTACTAGTCTGGAGGTGCGCATATCCTTTATGAATATGGACACTCCACTGCCTTTGGAGCTTTGGTTCATGTTTTGAGGCCAAAAGGTGTGGAATGAGTTATAGCTTGGTAGCACAGGGACGGTTTCTGTACACTTTAAATCAGGTCTCCGTTACAGCACAAATGTCGATGTTCTCCATTTTGAGGAATGCTTTGAGCGAGTGCACCTTGAGATTTAGACTTCTAGTATTGAGCATCATGACCCTCAGATTGCATTTATTTATAGCTGTTATGGTGGTAATTTGGTCTTTGGAACACAGCCTAAAAATGTACTACAGGGGTGGCAAGAGCCTTAGCCAGTACTCGAAAACCCAGGGGTGACAGATGCAGGCCATCTCTGGCAAAGCATCGAGGTCTGTCACTCATGTCATTCCAAGCAGACAGATACTGGATCCCCTTAGAATGACACCAGAAAGTTACCCAATTGTTGAAGTCAATCATTTTTTGCTTGTACAGTGACAGTACAAAACTTTGTGTTATCTGGTCAGATGTTAAAAAGGCTGTATCTCCTATATTATGTTCTGAATCTAATGTTTTTTATGGAGTCATTGCCACTGGGCCTTAGGTTGTAGTGTTAAATTCCAAAAAAGATGGATGCAATGGTCAGGAGAATGTAATTTAAAAACCAGGTAAAGAGCAGCAGCTCAGCTCGGTCATGCAGCGCAGATTAGTACGGGCAAGCAGCTACTACGCAATGCTCTGCAGCAATGTAACTTAGAAAAACACAGGTTAGCATTGTCCATATGGAGCAGGAAGGTCCCACAGGGTCTATATTATATTATCTAAAGCTCCCGTGAACAAACAGCATTTCATCAAAAATGCCATTCATCAATTTCTCCTCTTGTGGGGGGCAGTGACCCCCACACCTCCCGCTAATTATATATACCAACTCCGAGATCGCACTACAGTGCGGAAAGGCAAATTTTCTGATCCTCCCTGTATCACGATCTCACTATGAACAGTTCAGTGAATGGCATGTTCGATGTAAGTGCACTGAAAATGCCATTCCCTGAACAGTGTTTTCAATAATATAATAGGGACCCAGTTCCATATCACATGACCCTTCTACTTTCTGATACAAAAGCCTAGACAATATCAGGCACATGTCTACTTGTTTGCTTTTCTATCACAACTTCAGTGACAAAGTTAAGCATAAGGAAAGAGCTTTGAAGCATTCAAATTTTTTGAGCTTATAGCCCTTAAACTCTTCAAGGCTCCATTAAGGGGGTGCTTTCCTGGTCTTACCTGTCAAAAAGCATTACCTTGGTTTTGCCATCGCTGACAATAAACTTTATACTCTGAGTCTGGTGAATGATGAATGACTGATTATTTTGTTGTTTGTTTGGAACTGTTTCATGAGAATTGTGTAATCTGTATCACAAAAAGTAATTGGCAAATGGTGTTAATGTCAGGAAAGTCTGTGTAGAGATAACTGACAAACTGAATAACAGAGGTCATAATGAAGGCCCTTGTGCAATCCCTAGATGTAACTGTGAGAAGTTAGGCAGAAACTCTCTTTTGCATGAATATTTTGTTTTAATGTTAACTTCTAGGACCACATGATTCAGTAGTTGTTGAAGACAAAGTCAGATCCTTTATAAACTCAATGAGGATGCAGCTACTTATTTTCCTACCACGTATTCCACGTATTCCATTGAATAATTTTCCTACCACGTATTCCATTGAATAATTTTCCTACCACATATTCCATTGAATACCTGGTCAACAAATAGGCAAAAGACTATCATAATGATATGACTGTGGCAGAAATATGCAGGTTGATAACAAGCAGGTGGTATTTATTCAGGTACTGGATTAGCTACTCTAGATTACTTTTTGCATCTCAAACTAGGAAACTTTATCTGGATAAATATGCAACTCTTTATTTCTTACAGTGAAACATAATGCCTCAGTCTTTCAACCATTTTGGATTCAAGGGATGTATACGCTAAGATCACTTTTTCCTGATGTATTCCCAGGATGAGGAGGATATAAATTGAACTGAGCTATGACTTTGGAGAAGAGCATGCAACTTTGATTAGGGGCATTATTACCAAAGCATTATTATTGCCTCTTTCCAAAAGAAATGAACAAACTATCACCCATTAGAGCTTGCAGATATGTGGCACTGGCCTGCCAATATATTAAAATGTGGCTTATGGAATCGTGGAGTAAGCCAATCTCAGATTGGAATTCCATGCTCTGAAAACAGCAGCAGAATGGCCCTTACTTCTTTGGAACTGATCTTAAGAAAATAAAATAATAAAAAGTGAAGCTTTAATTCCTATAGAGTAGAGTAAATCCATAGCTCTGTGGTATAACAGAGGCCCTACAAATTCATCACACAGTCTTCTATACCTGCTTCAAGGAATAGCAATATGAAAACAGATCTAGATGTGAACAATATCATAGCCATAGATCTGTGGTACATCAGAGGCCCTAAAAATTCATCACACAGTCTTTTAGCCCTGCTTCAATGAACAATATGATAATGGATCTAGATGTGAACAATATCATAGCCATAGATCTGTGGTACATCAGAGGTCCTACAAATTTATCACACAGTCTTCTAGCACTGCTTAAGGAAATAGTAACATGATCATGGATCTAGATGTGAATAATATCATAGCCATAGATCTGTGGTACATCAGAGGTCCTACAAATTCATCACACAGTCTTCTAGCCCTGCTTCCGGGAATAGTAATATGATCGTGGATCTAGATGTGAACAATATCATAGCCATAGATCTGTGGTACATCAGAGGTCCTACAAATTCATCATACAGTCTTCTAGCCCTGCTTCAGGGAATAGTAATATGATTGTGGATCTAGATGTGAACAATATCATAGCCATAGATGTGTGGTACATCAGAGGTCCTACAAATTCATCATACAGTCTTCTAGCCCTGCTTCATGGAATAGTAAAATTAGTAAAACTATATACCTGTCAACATTTTACATGTTTTTCAAGAGAAATCTTGACAAGTGGATGGGAGATTGTAGGTTTACCCCGGGGGTCACCCCTGTATCACTACTTAATAGAGGCACAGTAAACTAATTTTAATAAGTAAGGGGGTCTTCAATGTGTCACTACTAGACAAAGGCACAGTATTCTAAATTTATTCTATACACCTTAGTACCACTACATGGGGTGGTGAAAGCCACATCTCTAGGGCTAGGCTTGCAAATGCCTAAGGGCAGATAGCCTAGTACTAAACTATGAAACTACGAAACTAGTAATATGATCGTGGATTTATATGTGGACAATATCATAGCCACAGATCTGTGGTACATCAGAGGTCCTACAAATTCATCACACAGTCTTCTAGCCTTGATTTAGGGGATAGTAATATGATTGTGAATCTAGATGTGAACAATATCATCTCAGTGTTTTTCTATGAGCAATGAAGCTGTTAATTTCAGAACAGTAGCTGCAGTTGTTAGACAAGAAATTGGACTCTTCATTGCAAAGGAAGTGGGCATTGTGTCTAGTTGTAGCATTTTTGATAATGTTACACAATGCAGTAAGTGTTCTACTTTCATTTATGGGCTGCTACACAATGCAGTAAATGTTCTACTTTCATTTATGGGCTGCTAAACTCTTTGCAGTCAGGCCAGGCTTTGTCTCTGAATAACTGGATGCCATAGATCCATAAAGCAAAAGTGGGAGTTTCCTGCCATGAAATTCTAGTAAAACTATATACCTGTCAGCATTTTACATGTTTTTCATTTTGTAGAAGTTTAAACAAAATTTGTTGTAAATTACATTCAGCACGATGTAACTTACATGTAAATTTATTCTGATGCATGTCAGTAATGTGATTTACTGCACAGACATACACGTAGAATGCAATGCATCGTTGGTTAAGGATCTTGGTTTTAAACTTGCAGTGGTTTTTAACCAGTAACGCGTGTTAATTTTAACAAACACCAGTGAACACAACTTACTCGTTGATTGCATTCCACAGCTGCATTCCATCTTCTTTGTAGTAATAATTTTTCAGATCATTCACGCCTCGATTTTCTAAATCATCTGGCAGACAAAGGGTCTGATAGGTGAGTTGTGTGAAAGCCTTTATTAAGAGTTCATAGTGGCCACCCCCTCCAATACCTGTGAACTGGAAAACCAGCATATGAAATTCATATTAGTTTAAGGAAAAACAGTTGTTTGATTTACTAACCACAAGAGCAAATGTCTGTCTCTTCACAATACTGTCTGAGGTGTTAAGCCAGCTTGCAATGTCTGTTAACTAGGTCATCACCCCCCCCCCCCAGCGAGGAGTTAATGAGATACAGTCAAGCAAAGACATGATTGGCCACTATATAATGTATTTCAGCTACAGACAGGCCTCTTGAGAGTGCAGAAGGCCAGAGCCAGAAGTCATGCAATACATAACTCCACCAAGTATCCAGTTTCTATATTGAAAGCAAATTCAGGCCATTTACTACCACCATGCTTCTTAATCTCTGGACACTAACAATCATATCTCTGGCATTTAAAGTCATAGCAAATGGTCAGAAAATACTGGACCTTATATAGTGACCTGTGAGGAGTCTTTTACTTCAATTGATACAATAATATGTGTATATTAACAAATCTAACTTTAGGAAAAAAAACACTCATTAAATCTAGGAGGAACAGTGCTAAAACTAAAGACAAATGCAACAGTACTTTACCTCAGTCATATCAGTTGAGAGATATGGCTATCCCTTCCTTAACTTTTAGCGAAAAAAGGAAAAGATGCAACAGTTTTAAATGAAACACCTTAGTGTTATAGGTAGTGACATCAATCTTCACTTCTACGTCCAGTCAGAATTCCACAATCAACATCATTCAGGAAGTACACACATTTATATGCATTGCATATTCTGGCCATTAGAACTTTTCATGGGCCACAGGTTAGGCCAACAGAGCAGTCATAATGGACAATAAAGAAAAATGATTATTGTAAAAGCTGCAGTCATATTACAACCTTGATAGTGATCATACATTGTCTACTTTCTGTTAGAATTCTTATATATGGTTTCACTTTCAAAGCTTGAAATACTGAAATGTCAAATTTCAGTATTTCGAGACAAAAATATCAAAAGTGAAAATCACGAACCACAGAAATTATCCCAGGGCAAGTAAACACTTGCCCATTGTGGGGAGATATGCCATTTTCCCCACTGTCGTGCAATCCCAGAGTTGGTATATATAATTGGGGGGTGTGGGGGGGCATAGCCTCCCACCTAGGTGGGATTACAGTGGTATGGTATGTAGTTTGTAGTTCTGGGCAAGAGTTTACTTGCCCTGGGGCAATTTCTGTGGTTCATCATTTTTCACTTTCAATATTTTTGTTTCCACATAATGAGCCCTGAAAGTGATCCCTGAAAGCCCAACATCCTGAAGACCAAAATCCTGAAAGTTCAAAATCCTGAAAACACACAGGATACCAACACTTACTATATTCCAGCACAAGTACATACAGAAACAAATAAAACACAAGTCATATTACTCTTCTCCAAGTATAAGCAGAGGGGCAAGCCCCCTGCATCCCCCCATGTGTGGGGCAAACCCCCCACACCCCCTGCTACTTAAATAGATCAACTCCGAGATTGCACTTAGTGTACTGAAGTGCAATCTCGGAATTATTATATTTAACGAGCAGGGGGTATGGGGGGGTGCAGGGGGGCTTGCCCCCTTGTGTATAGTTGAAGGATAATATGTTTCTGTATGTACTTGTGCTGGAATATAGTAAGTGTTGGTATCCTGTGTGTTTTCAGGATTTTGAGTTTTCAGGATTTTGGGCTTTCAGTATTCTGTAGCAACCCCCCCCCCCCACACACACACACACAGATACGCAAACACACACATATATACACACGCATGCACACACACACACACACACACACACACACACACACACACACACACACACACACACACACACACACACACACACACACACACACACACACACACACACACACACACACACACACACACACACACACAGATGCGCGCGCGAGCGAGGTAGTTTATAGCTTATGAGCCACTGCTGGAGCTCATGTAAGTCTGACTGGAGATGACACTGAACGTTTGCGTGAGAGAAATCTGAACAGTAAATGGCCATGTCATCAATAGAGACAATGAGTGGGAGATAGGGGAGGACACAAGGAAGTTTGTTAATAAATAAGAATAGGAGGGAACAAGAATGGATCCTTCTGGTACACCTTTGTTAATAGGGCCAAAGTCTGATTGGGATCCTATTTTAAGTCTGACGTGTCTGTCAGTGAGGAAGTTTTTAAACCAAGAAGTAGTATCTGGACTGTTACCAATTTCAACTAGCTTGTTTTGAAGAAGATAGTGGTCACTGAGGTCAAATGTCTTTGCCAGGTCTATAAACAAGGCCCCTGTACGTAGGCCACTATCAGAGTTTAGGAGGATGTTGTCAGGTCTGTAAACAAGGCCCCTGTAAGTAGGCCACTATCAGAGTTTAGGAGGATGTTGTCAGGTCTATAAACAAGGCCCCTGTAAGTAGGCCACTATCAGAGTTTAGGAGGATGTTGTCAGGTCTATAAACAAGGCCCCTGTAAGTAGGTCACTATCAGAGATTAGTAGGATGTTGTCAGGTCTATAAACATGGCCCCTGTAAGTAGGTCACTATCAAAGTTTATGAGGATGTTGTCAGGTCTATAAACAAGGCCACTGTAAGTAGGCCACTATCAGAGTTTATGAGGATGTTGTCAGGTCTATAAACAAGGCCCCTGTAAGTAGGCCACTATCAGAGTTTAGGAGGATGTTGTCAGGACTATAAGCAAGGCCCCTGTAAGTGGGCCACTATCCAAGGGAGCCCGCAGGATTTTTTGCAGGGGGGTGCAAACCCAGAGCCCCACCCACATAGCTCACCCCGCCCCCTGCCAACACAGGCCCGCCCAAGTCCACCCACCCCAAGCCCCGCCCACACAGCCATTCCAGTGTCCCATTACTTGGCTATTTCTCCCCATTTACTGTAGACACTGTTCAAATCTGTGTGCATACTGTGTTATGCTTTAGTTCTACAATGATTACAGGCAGTTGGATTTAATTTACAACTTTTATTTCAAACATTATAGCCCAAACACTGAGACATTTACTAAACCTAAACAAAGCAATAGTCTTACAATGAAAACAGACTTGGCATTAAAGCTTCTCTACTTTTGAAACTCACATTCAATGAAACGGCATTGAAACCCACATTCAAAGAAAATGCATCTGGCCAGTGGCAGGTTATTTACCTTTGAACTGTTTTCAAGCAATAGGCTCCTTGCACACTGTTAGGGCCATGAAAAAGTTATTTGATTTACCTGATTGTATTAATTATAATATATAATTGAATGATATCCCTTGTATTACAGCAACACTTGTACATTTCAGTGTTTCATCTACAAATTCAGTGCCTGCTGCCGTCAAAGAATAAATTGCCTATGTTAAATTAAAAAAATGGTAAGCTGGTATATTGCAATAGAAAATGGATGACAAGCTGAAAAACAGGTTCATAGTTATTAGGCATCTCATCCAAAGGAGGACATCCTGAGGACTGCAGCATACAAATGTATATGCTGTAGGAATAGAAGCTCAAGCCTTTACATTAAGATGCAAGTATTCTACTTGTGGTGCTACTAACATAGCTTTAAAACTTTATACCACAATAGAGATACCATTTGCTAAACAAAATGGTTGCACATTGTAAATAGACTTGGCATGAGCAGCAGTGAACTTCTTCCCTTAAAACTCACAGTTCCTTGAAAATGCACTTGAAAATTCCACCTGCTAACTCTAACTTGGGCATTTCACTTTCTCTCTGTTACAAAGATACCACACCCCTCAAGGCCTCACCCTTAGTGCAAGAAATCTTGACAAAGCCTAAAATAAATAGGGACAAATTATAAATATGGCTCTCAGAAAATTGCAAGAGTAACAGGATTTGTGTTAGTATGCATTTTCTAAATGACATGACATCTAAAACTGAAATGTCTCATTTAGCAACTTCAATCCTTTTAAGAGGAATATGGGGCAAAAATCTGGACAGCTGAGGGTATGCTACCTCCCTCTTATACACACACCAAATAATTCTGGTCAGACTTGAATTAGTTCTGGGAAGGTTGCACTGAACGGCACCGTGCTTGATCTGAAGTGGGTGAAATCCTGGTAGCTAGTGATTGCAGCTCAGCAATGTGGAGCATTAAAGCATTTTTAGCAGAGCATTGTTTCATCACTACCTATTGTGTTTGCACATAAGCTGTAGTCATTTCAAACATTTGCCTTTTTGATTACTACAGAGTACATTTACCCACCAGAGCTATTGTGTTTTGACTTCATTGTGGAGCTAGTTGTTGCAGGGCTTGGCTTTTAAGTAAGGTAGCAATGCTTATTTACCATATACCATTAAAGTCACCCAACTACAAGTGTACTAACACACAGACACTGCTATAAGACACTGGTCTCCAATAAAATGTAATGAGCTTCTGAAAATACTGTAATCCTGTCCTTTTGTTACAAATACTGTCATATGCATTTCAATACCCAAGGCTTATACATTATCTAGCTATGTAAATATTCTCTGCATGGCAACAACGAAAAGGCTTTCAATGCTGGCAATTCTTTAACAATATGCTTACTAAAGCTTACTTGCATCTTACAATGTCACAAGCTTACCTGATGTTCATTAAACCATGGCTACTTAAACAGAGCAACAGGACACTGTGATAGCATGCAGTTCCTGAATAATAAGAAGCATAAATCAACAGTATAAAAATCTGATAGAAAACCAGAACATTTTGCAAAATCAAGGACAGATGAAAAGCCACGGTCATATTTGTGATCTACCTTGGATGGGGAATACTCTGCACACTTACTGCATAACTGCTTCTTGCCTTCCTTGGACACATCCGAGCCACTACAATGGGGGCTGGGGTGCAATAAGTATGTCATAATTTGAAATGTCTCTGGCTGATAGTGATGGCTCTGACACTCCTACCTCTCAACTTCAGAGCAAGAAATCTGGACAAAGCCATACATAGAACTAGAAGTGGGACACAGGCCCAAAAATAAGGCCAATTTTTAAATATTGCTCTTATTAACTTAATAGAACAGGTAGATCTTGCATTAGTACAAATTTTCTGAAGGGTATAAAATCTGAAACTCAAATGTCTGCCATTATTTTCTAACTTCAATCTTTAATGACTTGCCACTAATTTGCCAGAAACCACAATTTTATGAAAAACAGACCAAACTGTGATGCAAAAATACCTGTCAAAAAAGGGACACCTTTTTAATATTAACAGTTAACTTGAAGCAGCTAACAAAATAAGAGCATCCACATGCATTTCTGAAATAAAGGTAATCTATAACTGATCATTACAGTTATAATTGTAAACCCTCCACATTTTCTTCCAAAATTGCCATTTTGGAGGAGGAGGGATTATTAGGGGAGAGCAACATTTTGAGCCAGAATTGGGGACAATTGAGATGTTTGGATATTCCTAATCTACAAAGTGATTTGCACATACCTCTCAACCTCTTAATGCAGGAAATCTGAACAAGGCCCAATATATTGGGGAACATACAAACACTACTAAAAATTGCTCTTGTATAAACTTAGACAGTCTTGCATTAGCATGCATTTTTCTGAAGGTTATGACATCTGAAACTCAATGTCTGTCATTTAATGGCTTCATTCCTAAATGATTTGCTAGAAAACCACAAATTTTATGAGAAACAAACCAAAAATAAGCAGCAAATATCTATTAATTCTGCAAAGATATGGACAACTGAGAGGTATAGCTCAACCGGGCTGTCTGAGTTTGCTACCCCCTCACAAAATCATGGTCAAATGGAGCCTCCCCTGCAGCCATTCCAATGTCCCATTCCTTGGTTATTTTGCCCCATTTACCATAAACACTAATGTGCATACTGCTTTACTTCTGCGATGATTTAGGATTTCATTTGAAAGTTTTATTTTGCATTTTACAGCACAAACCCCAATACATATCTGTTAAAGCAATGCAGTCTCAATGAAAATAGACTAACATTAATACTTCTCTGCCCTTGAAACTCACATGCATTGAAACAGCACTGAAACCTACTTTCAGAGAAAATACATTTTGCCAATTGCAAATATTAACTCTGGGCTGTCTTCAAAATCATAGGCCCCTCGAACGTAACATACACATGCTCTTTGATACACCTTCCTGACTGTATTACATTATATTCCTTGTACAATACAGTACAGTTGTTAAAGGGCATTTTAAATTTATTGTTTTGAAAATTTTTCCAGTAAACAAAGAAACAAAAGCATCCACCAATGACAAAATTGCCCAATTCAGAACATTTCCATCATAAAAAGTCTACTCAAGTCCACCAGTATCAGTAAATAATATACACAATCTCTGTAGTAAAATCCATATTGAAGAAATTTGTAACTAATAGAGGTTGCTGCTAGCAAACACTTTATATGTCATTGTTTAATCTACAAATAAAGTGCCTGTTACCCTTGAAGAATAAATTGCCTTTGTTGCATGCAGTAAAAATGAAAAGCTAGTAATACCGCAATAGAGAATGGATAGCAAACTGTTAACAGGTTCATAGTTACTAGGCATCTTTGCCAAAAGGACTGCAGCATCCACCCCCTTTACAACACAATACAGCATCAGCAATGCATTTATCTACTGTGGGAGTAGAACCCACAGCCTTCAGCATCTAAAGCAAGTACACTATCTGTTGTGCTATTGATGCAAGCAGACTAAACATAATCAGCACTAAACTTTTGCTCCCCTGCAGCTCTCAGCTCCTTGTAAAATCTACTCTACACTCAGCTGCATCTCTGAACTTTGCAGCACAAGAAATCTGGAAAAGCCGAAATTTATTGGGGCAAAGGCCAAACAACAGGGACACATTTTAAACATTGCTTGCATAATGTTTGAAAGTTGCTAGAAGAATAAAATGCTGCATTACCACCATACATTTCACTGCCACGTCTTGAACCCAGGGGACCCCGTGCAAAACAGTCAAAGCAACATACCACTACACCAAATCAGCTGTTTTGTGAAAGAGGAAGACTGAAACTTTACCATTTAGTGAATTCAGTTCTCACCATAGCACAGCTGTCAACCTCTTAGCACAAAAGACCTGAACAAAGCCAATAATGGGTGACTACAACCACCAAACATTCAGTGAATTCAGTTCTCACCATACCTCTCAACCTCTTAGCAAATAACACCTGGACAAACCCAGTAATGAGAGAATATAGCCCCAAACAGTTTCAGTGAAATCAGTTCTTACCATAGCTCTCACCATTAGCAAAAAACCTGGATGAAGCCAATAAATACCTGGATGAAGCCAATAAATACCTGAACAAAGCCAATACTGGGTGAATACAGCCCCCAAACATATTCAGTGAATTCAATTCTTACCATAACTCTCAACCCTAGCACAAAGCCTGGATGAAGCCAATAATGGGGGGAATACAGTCCCAAACACAGGGATACATTTCAAATATCCATCTTGTACACTTAGAAAATTGCTAGAATAAAAGCTTGCTTTTGTTACCATACACTTTCTGAAGAATATAAAGTCCGATATTGAAATGTGTCCATTTACATTTATTAACCAGGAAAGTCTGACTTTGAAAAAAAAAAACAGCTAATTTTTTAGCAGAGGCCCAGGAGAAACACTCCAGACAGCCAAGAATAAAACCAGATAATAACATTTAGCTGTCAGGCAACAAGGACACAAATGCAGAAACCACAGATTTTATGAGGAACAGAAAAGGTATGAGGGAAAATCCTGCAATATTTTTACAAATGGTGGTGGGTAGGGAATTCAGGCTCTTGCCACTTGGGCCCAAGGTACAGGGTTCAAGCCTTATTCTCTACCCACCACCATGTACACCTGGGGCATTTTACACACACACACACACACACACACACACACACAGGTCCCATCTTCCGTTCCCGAATAATCCGTCTGCGTCTCTCAAACTCCTCTACCTGAAGGTGTCCTATCTTCCATTCCCGCTCGAATAACTTGTCTTACATTCCCGCTCTCAAACAGCGATGATGTCAGCACGCCTACCCGCGACTGGACTGTTAGCACAGACTTGATGATGTCAGCGCGACTGGACTGTTAGCACAGACTTCTTAAAGAAGAATGCACTATCTTCTGAACGTAAGAACGCACAAAAACAAAATAACTTTGTTTGCAATGATCTACTAGTCAGCCGATTCCAGGGGGGTGCACCTGCCTGCGGGCGCCCTTGCCACTATCAGAATTTAGGAGGATGTTGTCAGGTCTATAAACACAGCCCCTGTAAGTAGGCCACTATCAGAGTTTAGGAGGATGTTGTCAGGTCTATAAACAAGGCCCCTGTAAGTAGGCCACTATGAGAGTTTAGGAGGATGTTGTCAGGTCTATAAACAAGGCCCTTGTAAGTAGGCCACTATCAGAGTCTAGGAGGATGTTGTCAGGTCTATAAACAAGGCCCCTGTAAGTAGGCCACTATCAGAGTTTAGGAGGATGTTGTCAGGTCTATAAACATGGCCCCTGTAAGTAGGCCACTCAGAGTTTAGGAGGATGTTGTCAGTTCTATAAACAATGCCCCTGTAAGTAGGCCACTATCAGAATTTAGGAGGATGTTGTCAGGTCTATAAACAAGGCCCCTATAAGTAGGCCACTATCAGAGTTTAGGAGGATGTCACCAGTCAGGAACCAAAGTGCTGTCCAATAGTACTTCATCCAAGCCAGAATCCTTGTTGTTGGAGGAGTGCAGGTGTTACTGGTAGATAAATATGGAGAGTTTGGTGTAAATTATCTTTTCAAAAAGTTTTCCAAAACTGGGAGGATGGACATTGTATGAATGTGAGAGGTATCTTTTTGACTGGTTTGCTTTGGGAGAATTTTTACCAATCTGTCTACCAATCACCCTGACTCTTTCACCTTTCTTATCCCTGTCTTTTTTCTTTCATCCTCACTACCACCAGCTAACTGATATCTGTAATCCTCTCCTACTAATATCCCCTCCTTACTCACCTCATCCTCTTACCTGTCTACTGTTATCTGAACCACTACACTATCAGAACATTTTCTACTTATGTTATTCTTGATTAATCCTACTTATTCCTTCCCTCATCCTCTATTTTCTGTTCCTGCTCTAATGATATCCTACATTGTTAATGTCGATATACATATAGTGAAACTCTGTGCATTATAATTGTGTTTGCATCTCTAGCTATTACATGTTAACACATCTTTGACTTATGTGAAATAATATACCTTCGAAAGTATATGATAAATGGCTTTACTATGTGTTTCAATACTACATGCATACTAATTCTTAATACGTTTAACATAGGTTCATATGTTCATAGGTAGGTACTAGGCTATCGGCCCTGGGGCCTTTACAAGCTCAGCCAAAAAGGTACCCTGGCTTTTGCCACCCAAGAAAATTATTTTCCTGTGCCACTGTCGAGCAAAGCCACAGAGGTGATCTCCGGGGTGAATTTCCTATTTCCCATCCAATCATCAAGATTTTTCTTGAAGAGTGCTAATGAGGAGCTTTGTTTGATATAGATAGGTAGTTTATTCCAGAGTATGGGAAGTCTCTGGGACAGGAATCTATCCCTCTGGCATGTTCTGTTTATTGTGGTGACAAGGTTTAGGTCCCTAGAGCGTGTAACTCGGAGGGATTGGGATTTCTTTAATTGGAGCATGCCAACAGCTCTGGGTTTGACATAGCTTTGTATGTTAGGCAGAGATCACCTCTGAGTAAGCGATATGCGACGGAGTAAAGCTGTTGTTTTTTGAGACGGTCTGCATAGGGCATCTGTTTGAGGCTGGTAACCCTCTTTGTGAGGTATTTCTGCAGCCTTTCCAATTGTTGTAGATGTCTTGTGAGTTACATACCAAAAGGGGCGTTATACTCTATAATGGGTCTAATGAGTGATGAGTAGAGGGGAACGATGACCTTTTTTTTCTGGATGAGAAACCTTTTGTGATGAGGTGTGCCATGTCGAAGGATTTCCTGACTACTGTAGTGATGTGATTATCAAAGGAGAGTCTACTGTCCACCTGTGTCCCAAGGTCTCTTATCACACTTTCGGTGTTAAGTATACTACCGCCTATGTTGTAGTTCATGGGTACAGAGTTTTTACCAAAGGGGGTGACAAAGCAGTTTTTGGCATTGAGCTTGAGGCCATGGCTTTGACACCAGGCATCTGTCTCAGTGAGGCCCTTTTGTAGGATGTTCACATCATTAGGAGTTTCGATTATGGCTCCTAGTTTGCAGTCATCTGCAAACTTCATTAGCTAAAGACCTTCTATGTTAGCCTGTACTTCAGAGAAGTAGATACCAAACAGGAGAGGACTCAGGACTGAACCCTGTGGTACTCCACTTGTCACTGGTCTGAAGTCGGATTTGGAGTCTGCTACTTTCACAGTGTGGGTTCTGTAAGTAAGCCAGTTGGCAACCCATCTTGTGACATAGGGATTTATACCTAGTTTAGTTAGTTTATCTATAATTCCAGAGTGGGGAATGGTGTTGAAAGCCTTGGCAAGATCTAGATAGGCTGTGTGAACCACCTTACCCTTGTCTACGGCTTTGGTGATTGCTTCAAAGAAGTCTATCAGGTTTAGGAGACATGATCTGCCTTTTATAAACCTGAGGTCTAGAGTTTGGAGATTACCAATGTCTTTGTTTATACGTTCCATGATACGTTCCATGGTCTTGCAGATCAGGCTCATCAGGCTAATGGGGCACTATTCAGCAGACACAAATTCTGAGGTGAGGCTATGATTGAACATGGTACTTAGGTGGGGTGCCAGTTCATTCTGTAGTTCATGTAGAACTCAGCCTGGGATGTTGTCTGGTCCCATGGATGCTGTGTTCTTGGCTTTGGAGAGTGTGGTTTTTACCTGTGCAGCCATGATTACAGGAACTTTGCATTCTTCCGGTATAGAGATGGGCTCTTTAGGGGGTGAGAGGGGGGTAAAGTTAGCACTGAACCTATCTGCCAGGATGTTGGCAATATCAGTTGGGTCTGTATATTTAGTGCCATTGTGCTGTAACTCAGTGCAGATCTGAGGGTTGCCATTGAGATTATTGACATAGCTATAGAATGCTTTGTGTTTGTCTTTAGAATCAGTGGCAATTTTGTTTTCATAACTAGCTTTGGAGGATTTTATCAGGGATTGCAGCTTCATACTGAGGCTGACCAGGGAGCTCCTCCACTCAAGGGATTTTACTCTCTTTTGCAACAGTTTTTTCCTTCTGTTGTACAGTTTGTTTATGGCAGGGGACCACCAGATTGGCTTCCTTTTTTTGGAGGATAGCGTCTTGGTTCTGTTTGGGATAGCACAATCCATGCACTCATGTAAGTGCTTATAAAGTGCAATTGTGTAGGATTCAGTAGTCGTAACTGTATTGTCCATCTGCATGGGTGTCATGAAGTTCAGCACTTCTGTCTTAAGAAGCATGAAGTTGGCTTTGGAGAAATTTCTTACCATGGTTTCCTTAATGGGGGTGGAGGCAGGATGTGGATATCTAGGGTAATTAGCTTATGGTCGGATCGGACCAATGAGGCATTGACTTC
This sequence comes from Protopterus annectens, assembly GCF_019279795.1. Taxonomy (NCBI): domain Eukaryota; kingdom Metazoa; phylum Chordata; order Ceratodontiformes; family Protopteridae; genus Protopterus; species Protopterus annectens. The sequence goes on from NC_056737.1 coordinate 1,188,344,422, forward strand.
AGGTGTGGAACACCGGTCACTCATGTTGGCAATGACTAGATCTAGGATATTGTTGCCCCTGGTGGGGGTGTGGATAAGTTGATCCAGGGCACTGGAGTTTATGAATTCCAGAAAGCGTTGAGTGAAGGCGTTGGTACATGAGTAGTTTTCCCAGTTAATGGTGGGGTAGTTGAAATCACCCATTATTAGGGTATTTGGTTGAACCCTAATATTTTCCAGCACATCAAAAAAATAGGAGTGGGAATCCTGGGGCATGGTGGGTGATCTGTAGCAAGCTACAATTTGGATTTCATTTTTGTCCAGAGTTAGTTGCACTTGGATAATCTCGGCTGCATTATGCTGAGCAACTAGCCTGGAGGTGTGGATATCCTTAATGAATATGGACACACCTCCGCCTTTGGTGTTCCGGTCCAGGTTACATGGCCGAAAATTGTGGTATGAGTTATAGCCTGGTAGTGCAGGGGTGCTCTCTGGAGCCTTGAACCAGGTCTCAGTTACTGCTTAGATATCAATGTTCTCCATTTTAAGGAGTACCTCGAGTGAGGGCATTTTGAGATTTAGACTTCTAGCACTGAGTAGCATCACCCTCAGCTTTTGCTTGCCTGTTCCTGTTACGGTGGAGAATTTGTCATTTGAACCTTCCCTAAAAAAGGCACTATAGGGGCGGCAAGAACCTTAGCCAGTATCCAGAATCCCAGGGGTGACAGGTGCAGGCCTCTGGCAAAGCATCGTGGTCTGTCGACCAGGTCATCCCAGGCAGACAGATACTGGATCCCTTTAGAATGGCACCAGAAGCTTAGCCAATTGTTGAAGTCAATCATTTTGTCCTTGTACTGTGGTATCATTCTGGGCGATGGCAGAATGCTACTCAGGGCTAGGGTCATACCTGCCTGGGCTACAAGATCAGAGAGCTCTTCCATGTCTCTTTTCATGTAGTCCAGAGAGGTACATCTCAGGTCGTTCACACCAACATGGACAATGACAGAGTCATATTTGTACTTGTTGTGGAGTGACCTGAGTGCGTGGGTTGTGTGGTAGATCCTGGCACCCGACAGGCAGCTGACAGTAACTTTCTCCTTGCTTAGCCTGGTGAGTGGGACATCAGTGTGTCTGACTATAGAGTCACCTATAACTAGTGTGTTGGGTACATTGTTTTGCCTTATTGGCTGTGGTTGAGTGGCAAACTGAGTCTGCGGGCTATGTGTCATTTGGGGTTGTGTTGGGGGGTGGAGGTTGCTTGCATTTCTGCTTTGGAGGTCTCTGTTGCTTGAGCAGATTATTATTGAGAGCCTCCACGAATGTTTTTGTGTTCCTATGTGTGGATTTTGGTGGTGTAGATTTAGTGAGACTATGTGATGAGTGTGGTGTGGTGCAAGTGTTTACCTTCTCCTCTTGACTGTCAAGTTCAGTCTTGATTGGAGAGAGCTTTACCTCCAGTTTAGCTAGATAAGTGCATCTCTCTCAGGTTGTAGTGTTGAGTAGTAGGAGGAGAGGGTTGTCTGTGTACATGAGGCAATTTCTACATTGCCCGAAGATGCCCAGATTCATCAGATAGACAGTAGAGAACACTGGGAGCTGACCCTTGAACATGCCTGAATAAAAAAACTATTTTCCTCTAGATAAGTGAGGAAAGTGAGTACAAGAGCTGTTTTTCTCTAAGCAAGTGAGGAAAGTAAGTACCAAAACAGTTTTGCTCTAGGTAATGAGGAAGGTTGAGTGCTGTAGTAATTAGTAGGTTATTTAGTGCTTACATGTTCTGAACAAGTGCTGTTCACGAATAAGCAAATTCAAGTGCTAAAACTAAGAATCTGTATCTGGACTAAACTAGTTACAGGAAAGGGGGGAAACAAGTGCAAATTTTTTTATTATTTTATTATTGTTGTTCACTGTAAATATGTATTTTATGTGGAGCTTTTCTCCACGGGCCTCCACTGGAAATGAAACTTGTGCCTAGTTGGACTTTCCCAACTAACAAAAGACAATCACTCAATCAATAAATAAATTAGGGCAGTTTTCTAAATCTGTGGCATTATGTTTTGTATGAGGCGTAGATTATATATGTGGGTGTGAGAGGAAGACACAGATGTTCTTTGCAGTGATATATGAAACAGGTTTATGTTGTGAGATCCAGGAGGGGTGTCAGTTGGAATATTTTCAAGTAGAATAGAGACTTCTTTGGGATGTTTACATCTGTAGTGGAAGAGGGGGGTGAATGATGGTGTATGGGGCAATGCAAGAACTGTGGGAGGTGTGAAGTTTATTGATGGGAGATTGCTAATTCTTTAAGGAAATCTGAAGAAAGTTTTGTTGTAGGACCTTAAGTAGGTTAACCTCTTTCCAAATGTGTTTGGGGGAATGTAAGAGGACATTTGTTTCTTTATTAGGAGATTTCTTTCTTGCTTTCTGAGATAATTTGGCTAAGTTACACAAGAGTATACAGGAGGTGCGGTTGTCATTTGGGGGGGTCTCAGAGTACACAGGAGATGCGGTTGTCATTTGGGGGGGTCTCTTTCCATTTTTCTCATGCTTCATCCCTTAGACTTAAAAAGATGTTTGAGATCAGTACATAGCTATTTAGATTTGGTGAATTTATCAAGCCTGTGAATAAATGGGAAGAATTTGTCTTGCAGCTGGAGTAGAAACTTGCTTAGGCATACAGCTTCCGTATTAAGATCATGTAAGCAGAGTATATGATTCCAGCTGTGGGCTGTGAGAAAGGTTCTGAATTTGTCTATATTTGTGCTACTCTGGTTTCTGAAGGCTGTTAATATTGGTGGTAGCTTACAGGATAGTTACAAGTGGTGTCCCACAAGGCTCAGTCCTGGGACCTCTCTTGTTCGGTATATATTTCTCGGAGGTACAGGCCAACATGGAAGGACTGTGGCTGACCAAGTTCACAGATGACTGCAAACTGGGCACCATAATCGACTCTCCAGCCGACACAAGCATCCTCCAAAAGGGCCTCATAGAAACAGACAACTGGTGCCAGAGCCATGGCCTCAAACTAAATGCCAAAAAGTGTATAGTCATCCCCTTTGGCAAAAACAAAGTGCCCATAAATTACCACATAGGTGGTAATCCATTAAGTATGGAAGAAGTAATTAGGGACCTGGGGACCCAAGTTGATAGCAATCTCTCATTTGACAACCACGTGGCCAAAGTGGTTAGAAAAACATTTTATATAGCCCACCTAATCATGAAGGGATTCACATCTAGATCAGGGGAGGTCATCGTGCCTCTTTACTCATCCCTCATCAGGCCCATAATTGAGTACAATGCCCCTTTTGGGATGTACCTTACCAGACACCTGCAGCAACTGGAAAGACCCCAAAGTTCCTCACCAAGAGGATCAAAGGGCTCAAACAGATGCCATATGCTGCCCGGTTAAAGAAACTCCAGCTCTACTCAGTGGCATACCGCCTGCTCAGAGGCGATCTGTGCCTGACATATAAAGCCATGTCCAACCCAAAATTAATGGACATGCTGCACCTCAGAAAATCCAAATCCCATTGAGCTACATGCTCGAGAGACTTGAACCTCAGCACTGAAATAAATAGGACATGCTGGAGGGACAGATTCATAACCCAGAGGCTCCCTTCACTCTGGAATAAAATCCCAGTCCAGGTTAGGCAGAGTCCCTCATTGACTCTCTTCAAGAGGAATCTTGATGAGTGGATGGGAGATTGTAGGTTTACCCCGGGTATCACTTCTGTGTCACTGTTAAACAGAGGCACAGTATACTAACCTCGAAAAAGGGCATAGCAAAATTAATTTAAAATGGGTGGCGAAAGCCAAACACACTCTGGCTAGGCTTATAAATGCCCTAGGGCAGATAGCCTAGTATGAACCTATGAACATATGAACCTATGAAGTTGACAATTGCAAATGTGATTGGGCAGCAGTTGCTTAGTGATGGTGGCAGAATGTTTATGTTGGTGATGGAGTTTGGTATGTTTATAATAATCAGGTTGAGTGTGGAGTGTTTGGAGGACCTGAAGTTAGGTCTTGTTAGTATTTATTAATTTATTTAACATTTATTTACTGGGAAAGTCCAACTTGGAACAAAGCCATATTTCAGTGGAGGCCAGGAGAGAAACATTCCAGAAGCATGGCTTTGTAACATGGGAGGAAACCAGAGTACCCAGAGAAAACCCCACGAATGCAGGAAGAACATGCAGACTCCACACAGAAGGCACCCCAGCTGAGAATCAAACCAGAGAACCTCTTGCTGTGAGATGACAATGCTACCACTGCACCACTATGCTATCTGTGTTAAGTAAATAAAGCAGGAGGTGGTAGCCAGGCTGTAGCAATCATCAATGGTTTGCCTTTGTGAGTTGCAAATGTTAGGATAGTTCAGTTATTACTGGAATCTGAGAAGGAGTTTCCTTGAGCAGTAACTTTTGGGTTTAGGTAATTTCTGTACATAATTAGAGAGCCTACACCTGACCATTTGACTGGTCTTGCATCATCAACATATTTGTAGAAGTTTAGAAAGTTTTGGAAATCAGGGTTGTCTTTTTTGACCTAGAATTCTGTGACTGCTAGAATGCCTGGGTTTTGCTGGGAAATAAAAGAACTTCTGTTGTCTAATTTGTTTCTGATGCTATGTCCAGCCCAGTGGAGGAAGGAAGTAGTTTTGATGTCGAGGAAAGGGAGCTGTTGGGACTAGGCTGTGTTCAATCTTACTATTAAGAAGGAGTGTAAACATTATAGAGGGTAGTCTGAAGGAGATCTTGGGTGTTTTTAGGCCGAAAGAAACATGTTCCTAAGGTTTAGTAATCATATAGAAGAGGAATCCTAACAGTGGTGATGTGGGGAATAGGTTTGGTTTGATTACTGGGAGTGGCAGTGGTGGCTGGCTGATGAGGAAGTTATGGAAGTAGGGATAAGAGATAGTGGTTGTATGTTTTAAGAGGATGTTTGTTATTGGTTGAAGGGGGTGAGAGAGGTGAAGAGGAAGGAAGAAGGACGTAGAACAGGCTAAATTGTGGAAATAACATTTTACTGATTGGATGTGTATTGTGTTTTTAAAGGAAGTTGTAAGTGGGAATTAAGACTTCCAGGAATATTGTAAAACTGACTATGAGGGCATTGAGATAAGATGGTTATGTGTTTCTTTGCAGGTGTCTTTTTAACAGGTGTGTCGTTAGGGTGTGGCAGTGGTCGGAATTTAGAACAAATATAATAGACTATCTCCGGGTGGCTAGAGAATTGTGGGGCAGGGAGAGAAGCAGGACACACCTCCCACTGTCTTGGGAGTTAATCAGTCAATGCCTGTGTCTAGTAGTGACCTCAGAAAGGGTAGGTACAAATGCATGAGTTGTTCAGAAATTAGACCTTGGAGAAAAGAGGCAATGCTAATAAATGTATGACAGTAAAGCAGAGTATGTTGTTCCATCACACTAATGGGGTAGGTTACCCCTAAAGGGAATGTAATAAATGTATGACAGTAAAGCAGTGTATGTTGTTCCATCACACTAATGGGGTAGGGTACCCCTAAAGGGAATGCAATAAATGTATGACAGTAAAGCAAAGTATGTTGTTCCATCACACTAATGGGGCAGGGTACCCCTAAAGGGAATGTAATAAATGTATGACAGTAAAGCAGAGTATGTTGTTCCATCACACTAATGGGGTAGGTTACCCCTAAAGGGAATGTAATAAATGTATGACAGTAAAGCAAAGTATGTTGTTCCATCACACTAATGGGGTAGGGTACCCCTAAAGGGAATGTAATAAATGTATGACAGTAAAGCAGTGTATGTTGTTCCATCACACTAATGGGGTAGGGTACCCCTAAAGGGAATGTAATAAATGTATGACAGTAAAGCAGAGTATGTTGTTCCATCACACTAATGGGGTAGGGTACCCCTAAAGGGAATGTAATAAATGTATGACAGTAAAGCAGTGTATGTTGTTCCATCACACTAATGGGGTAGGGTACCCCTAAAGGGAATGTAATAAATGTATGACAGTAAAGCAGTGTATGTTGTTCCATCACACTAATGGGGTAGGGTACCCCTAAAGGGAATGTAATAAATGTATGACAGTAAAGCAGTGTATGTTGTTCCATCACACTAATGGGGTAGGGTACCCCTAAAGGGAATGTAATAAATGTATGACAGTAAAGCAGTGTATGTTGTTCCATCACACTAATGGGGTAGGGTACCCCTAAAGGGAATGTAATAAATGTATGACAGTAAAGCAGTGTATGTTGTTCCATCACACTAATGGGGTAGGGTACCCCTAAAGGGAATGTAATAAATGTATGACAGTAAAGCAGTGTATGTTGTTCCATCACACTAATGGGGTAGGTTACCCCTAAAGGGAATGTAATAAATGTATGACAGTAAAGCAGTGTATGTTGTTCCATCACACTAATGGGGTAGGGTACCCCTAAAGGGAATGTAATAAATGTATGACAGTAAAGCAGTGTATGTTGTTCCATCACACTAATGGGGTAGGGTACCCCTAAAGGGAATGGAATAAATGTATGACAGTAAAGCAGTGTATGTTGTTCCATCACACTAATGGGGTAGGTACCCCTAAAGGGAATATAATAAATGTATGACAGTAAAGCAGTGTATGTTGTTCCATCACACTAATGGGGTAGGGTACCCCTAAAGGGAATGTAATAAATGTATGACAGTAAAGCAGTGTATGTTGTTCCATCACACTAATGGGGTAGGGTACCCCTAAAGGGAATATAATAAATGTATGACAGTAAAGCAGTGTATGTTGTTCCATCACACTAATGGGGTAGGTACCCCTAAAGGGAATATAATAAATGTATGACAGTAAAGCAGTGTATGTTGTTCCATCACACTAATGGGGTAGGGTACCCCTAAAGGGAATATAATAAATGTATGACAGTAAAGCAGTGTATGTTGTTCCATCACACTAATGGGGTAGGGTACCCCTAAAGGGAATATAATAAATGTATGACAGTAAAGCAGTGTATGTTGTTCCATCACACTAATGGGGTAGGGTACCCCTAAAGGGATTATAATAAATGTATGACAGTAAAGCAGTGTATGTTGTTCCATCACACTAATGGGGTAGGGTACCCCCTAAAGGAAATGCACCTTTTGAGATTGAAATGTTTTGAAAGGAAGAGATAAGCAAAGAGCAGCTATAGAGATACCTCCTGCCTTAACATAGTTATAAAAAGAAAAAGAAAAAGTAGATGTAAGACACTAACCATAACTGGCAGGATAAGTGGGACATGCACCTTATGGGTTTCTCTTTTTGCTTGCCTTTTTTTTTTTTTTTTTTTTGCTAAAGTGCCTGTGGCAAGTGTTTTGTAAAATCCACTGCACAGTTGCTGTTAGTTTACAGTGTGAGGACAGACCCAGGTAGCTTGACAAAGTGATAAAATATTATAACTATAAGCAGGAAGGAATGATCATGGCTGGTTTGTTGGGTTGAAAGAGACAGAGACAGTCTCTTACTGTTTCAACTTAAGAGGCTAATTCACTATAAGTTGTCATGAGTTAAATAGTATTAACCAACACTGAGTATAAGCTTTCTTTCATCAACAAAGTATGAAAACTCTCACATACATCAATTAGCTTTAGGTTAATAATTTCAAGATGGAGGGATGGAATGTATTGTGAAGAATGGAGCACTTATCATCCATTGTTTAGGTGACTGCATCACACAAGATTATAATTTAATATCACTATTTATTTTAATTATGTGTATGAAGAATGATGCAACGCATTAAAACCTTAGAGTGCAAAGAGGAACAAGAAATATAAATTGCTACACAACACTTTATTATCAAGAGTATCATTGGAAAACTTCTGAGTTTGGATTAGTTTACAGAGAGAAAACAGGTATAAATGTGTGAAAGATTAAAGCATGTCAAAGAGTTTAGACAACAGCTGCTTTAGCATATAATTCCTAGCAGGAGGAAACCTAGGATTTCAGAATAAACTGATCAAGCATTTCCTTTTCAGGGAAACTCTGTCAGTATGAGAAGCACCAATGGAGTTTTTAAAGACCTAATATTTCAATGTACTTATTCTGGTTAGTAGTATTATGGCACTGAATACAGGGGATACAAGATTTCAGGAAGAATCATATTAATGATATTAAATCTATATATTCTTCCAATTCTGTAGTATCATTTAAAGATGTTTTTGGTGGGCTGTTACTATTGTTGGAAAATATTTTCCAGTTAGGATGGATTTGACTGATGAATATGCTACTAAATGATTTTTGTTAGTACTGGAAAGCATTAGATTTGGGTGATTCGGGGAAGTGATCCAAGAGGAATTTTGGTACCTTTGGATGGCTTTATGTTTTACGCCTGATATGCAATTGAAATCAGCAGATTAAGTGGCATTAGAAATAAACAGCATTAACTCATCTGTGTATAATGAACATCTGTCTTGCCCATGATTAGAAGATACAAATCATTTTATATTATTATCCACTCCATGTCTATAGTTAATCCTTCAATTGTTTCATTAAATTGAAGGGATGATAGATGAAAATCTTGTTTTGACTATTTTTACAGTTAAGTATAGGTGCGATAACATTTCCTGTTTTGAAGTCTGTATTATAATGAGAGCACTAATTGCTGAGCATCATAATTACCACTAAAGGAAATGAAAATAAACCCTTCATGTAAAGATGCCAAGTTTATAATCTGACAGGTTTTTGTAAATCTAGTACTAGAATCATAGAATTCAAGGGAATGTGTATGACCAGAATGTAAGGGAGCTAAATCACATCTCACTTGAAACCAGAACAGGTATTACTACATAAAACCATGCCAGGGATATATGAAGAGGCCATTATGAACAAGAAAAACAGAGGGAGGAGAGGCAAATGTTTCAGATTGTAGGGACCAGCTACTCCCTAAATCTTCAAAAGAACTTTTTACAAAGAGGGTTGTAGACCTATTAAATAGACTAGTAGAATGAGAGTCAAAGAGAGAATCCACAGAGGCATTCAAGACAGCATGGGCTAGGTAAAACAAAGTATGGGGAGAAAGTGATGGAAGGGAGGGAGAATGTTAAACTAGTCCTTGTCCCAGCCTCACCTACTACTTATGACTTCTGTGTACACGTTAGAGATCTTATAAGATGGACTAGGAAGACGTTATGTTCATCAGCTATCGAGCATATTTAAGGTAATCAATAGCTGCTTTTTGCTCATTTATGCATAATTTACAACTTATATAGTGCTTCGATGATTGATTGTACTTCTTTGTACTAAACATAGTTAAAAGTATAAGTAAGTGCATACATTATGAATTGAATCTGTTATGACTGACATAAAATGTTAGAGTCTACATTAAGATGGCTTTATTTTTGTTGGAGGATATTATTTAGATTTTAATGCAGACATTGTAAAACAAGAGATCCAAGAAATAGGGCGCATGCCAAAAATGATTTCATTGTAAAGGTAATTAGTAAGGATTTAATTTATATAACAAATATGGAATTATGAGGGAAGGCAATCAGTATGATGTGCCTCATTTGTTTTAATGTCCCCACAATGTAATGAATTACAGCCAAACTGATTTGATTTTGTGCCTTGATGAATTTCATTTGATGTGCCAAGGCTGAGATTACACATAAAACCACTGCCAGAAGACAAAATTATTATGTTTTTGAATTATACAATTCTGTATAGTGCAAACATTAATGGTGGACAAATTTTTCAATAGTCAACATTATGACTCTATGAGTTATATGTCTTGTATGGTATTTCTAACAGATAAATATTAAAGCCTCTTTACAAGAATATATATCTGTATAGATGTTCACAGATACACAGATACATATCTACACACACACACACACACATATATATATATATATATACATATATATATATATATATATATATATACCATCTCTATACAGCTATGCATGTATAGATATATAATTGTATTGTTTTTTCCAAAACAAAAAAAAAACATAAGAGACAGAAAATGCAAACAGGAAAAGAAAAGAAACAAGGTCACCTCACTAATACAGTGTGTACACACATGCACAAAATAACTTGACACAATTAAATAATATTCCAAAACTATAAACATATTTACGTATGACAAAGAGTTCTGCTACTCTAGCATTATCTAGCTCTGTCTATCCAGTGTTAAATTTGATAAATGACTCTTATTTTTTTTTTAGTCCAGTAAACATTTGTTACTGATATCCAAATTTTAGAGTTTTTTTCCCTCCATTATATTCAGTTTATAATAATCATACAAAAAAGTCAGTCAAGAAAGAGCACAAATAATCACAATGAACTAGACTAAATGAGCACTCTGGGAATCAAGCCAGTATGTCAATAAGTTTATTTTAAGAAAAAGGTAAGAGCTTTCATCTCCTAACTTCTGGACTTCATTAGAACTAAAAGATTTACCTCCTTACCAACATTTTATATTTTACCAACCTATTAAAAAAGTATTAAATAAATGATTGACATCAGAATGTTAACAGTGTACATAAAACTTTTCTAGGTTAAAACCAATCGAAACAAATAAATTAAAACACATAAAAACCCCTAAAACTTGTGCTTTTTAAAAACATAAAATATAAAAATGTAGATGAAATAATAACAAAATAAATTATAACTTATCTGCTCTTAGTTTCAACAAACTAAGGAAAGAACATCATTTTATCCTGGTTTCTCATTTGCATCTAATCTCACCTGCCACAGTAGTTCTTTGTATTCCAATGTTTGTTCCCAGGGTCCACCACTTGGGTTTTGTATTTCTTGTTGTAATACAAAAATAATATTTGTTGTTTCCTCCACAGATAGTAGGATGCCTGTATAGAGCATTTGTCTCCTTATAGTTATTAACATTGTAATAATATTCATAAATCTGTCTATTAAGAAAACACTCACTCTTTTCCATGTAAAAAGAGTAGCAGAAATCATAAAATGCTAGGTAAACTCCCACCGCGGTTTTACAATTAAATCCCTGTTGATTTAAAATGATATGTGAGAAGTTAAATTTTAGTAATATGTTTTCCAACAAAAATACCTTTCTCGCTACAAAGGTGTGTGGCCTGCAGTTGGTTAGGCAAAGTATATATAACCCCTCTTTACATCTCCTGCTTACTCTGTTTGAAAGATTATGTACACGGGACATTTGTAGATGGTAGGCCTCCATTTAAGTACATCCTTGTGTATCGAGTACTGCAGAATTCTAGGCCTCTATGTAATTCATAATCATAGAAAGACACTCAAACAGCAGTATCAGCTGCTCTTCAGAATTATTTTTCCTTAAACTAAGTAAATGTCTTATCCTCCATTTGCTGCCACGTTCCTACCATTTTGGGTTTAGTTTCTGCCCTCCAGCTCTGTTGCAACTAGTTCTATTGTCCTGACTTACAGTGCTGGTGGAGAAAGAAGCTGAAAGAAGCAGAACTAAGCAACCATTTTGTCCTGGGCTAAGCCTCACCCCCTACCAATTTTCTATATTCATAAGTGACATGGAATAGAGTACCAGCTTTAATACTTTACATCAAAAGCTATTTTATGCTAGCAGTGTGTGGTTTGTGTTTTAAGAATATAGATAAAGTATCTACAGTTCTTTATGTCTGTATTTTACCATATGCAGCATAATAGGGCTTCCTGCCATCTTTAGAAAAGTGGTTAGGCCATGACTGTAGTTTATGCAGCATCATAGGCCTTCCTGCCATCTTTAGAAAAGTGGTTAGGCCATGACTGTAGTTTATGCAGCATCATAGGCCTTCCTGCCATCTTTAGAAAAGTGGTTAGGCCATGACTGTAGTTTATGCAGCATCATAGGCCTTCCTGCCATCTTTAGAAAAGTGGTTAGGCCATGACTGTAGTTTATGCAGCATCATAGACCTTCCTGCCTTCTTTAAAAAAGTGGTTAGGCCATGACTGTAGTTTATGCAGCATCATAGGCCTTCCTGCCGTCTTTAGAAAAGTGGTTAGGCCATGACTGTAGTTTAGCATTATGAAAGGCTTTAAAGAAATGCTAAACAATATGCATAGAAATTTCAAGTGAATGATTTCCTTCATTAAATTCCTGTATAAATGTTTTGAGTTTTTTTAATTATACTATCTGATTTAAGAAAAAGTGATGACAGCTCCCAGATAGTAGGTGGCAGTGAATCTAGATAAGTTTCTGCAAGTTCTGAGAGATGATGGTTTGATGAAATGTTTGGGACGATAGTATATGTTAGAAATAAATTGCAAGTGTGGGGGTAGCCACATTCTTTGATTTCCTGTCTTTGCCTATTTAAGTGGTACAGTTTGAAATGTTTTCTGCTTAAAAACCTCAGCTTTAGCTGGCTAAAATCTAGCTGCATTCAACTGGACGTATAAGAGAATTTAAGTACCTTTATCTGCACTTTTTTTCAAAGAATACAGTATTTAATTTGATTTAACTGTGTTGCAAGAATATTAACTGAACTGGAAGTTTTGACTCTGCTCTTCAGTTAGTCCCACCCACCCTCCCTGTTTTTGCTTTGGTTTTGGTGTTAATCTTAGTGGCCTTGAAATTGCCCGCCCCTCTTGTAGATTTGTGTTTGGATACTCCTTCTGGGCCCATCTCATTTGCTCACTCAACTGAGTGCAGTGAGATCATATTCTGATTTCGGGCACTCCTATTGTGTACAAAGAGAGCATCTGGGAAACAGAAGAAAAAAAATTAAGCTTGTTTCCTGCCTTTCCTGTTAAGTGGTATAGACTGTAGGCTTCTGAGCCCCCAAGCCCTTCTTTGGAGGGAAGCCTTCTAGCTTAGTTTTTTTTTCTTATATCTAGCCAGTTTTCTAGTTTCAGCACTCAAATCTGTCTCTTTGAACTCAGCACTTGTTCAGAACTCATTGTAAGCACTACATAAGCTGCAAATTTCTACAGCACTCAACTTTCCTCACTTGTCTAGTGGAAAGCAGTTTTTAGTACTTAATAAATAAGCGCTTATCCAGGCATGTCTAAGGGTCAGCTCCCAGTGATTTCTCCCATCTACTTGATGAATCTGGGCATCTTGGGGCAATGCAGCAATTGCCTCATGTACACAGACAACCCTCTCCTCCTACCACCCAACACTACAACCTGTGAGAGATGCACTTATGTAGCCAAACTGGAAGCAAAGCTCTCTTCACCCAAGACTGGACTAGACAGTCAAGAGGAGAGGGTAAACACTTGCACCACACCACACTCATCACATAGTCCCTCAAAACCTACACCACCAAAACACACACATAGAAACACAAAACACACACCTACATTCACAGAGGCTCTCAATAAAAACCTGCCCAAGCATCAGGAACATCCAAAGCATAAACGCAAGCGAACTCCACCCCCCAACACAACCCAAATGACACATAGCCCACAAACTCAGTGTGCCACTCAACCACAACCCATAAGGCATAACAACGTACCCAACACTGTAGTCATAGGTGACTCTATAGTCAGGCACACTGATGTTCCACTCACTAGACTAAACAAGGAGAAAGTTACTGTCAGCTGCCTGTCAGGTGCCAGGATCTGCCACATAACGCATGCACTCAGGTCACTCCACAATAAGTACAAATATGACACTGTCATTGTCCATGTTGGTGTGAATGACTTGAGACGTACCTCCCTGGACTACATGAAAAGAGACATGGAGGAGCTCGCCGATCTTGTATCCCAGGCAGGTATGACCCTAACCCTGAGTAGCATCCTGCCATCACCCAGAATTATACTACAGTACAAGGACAAAATGATTGACTTCAACAATTGGCTAAGCTTCTGGTGTCATTCTAAGGGGATCCAGTATTTGTCTGCCTGGGACGACATGATCGACAGTCCACAATGCTTTGCCAGAGCTGGCCTGCACCTGTCGCCCTTAGGATTCCGGATACTGGCTAAGACTCTTGCCACCCCTATAGTGCCTTTTTTAGGCAAGGTTCAAATGATAAATTCACCACCGTAACAGGTACAAGCAAGCAAAATCTGAGGGTAATGCTTCTCAATGCTAGAAGTCTAAACCTCAAAATGCACTCACTCGAGGCACTCCTTAAAATGGAGAACATTGACATCTGTGCAGTAACAGAGACCTGGTTCAAAGCTCCAGAGAGCACCCCTGCATTAACAGGCTTCAATTCATATCACACCTTTCGGCCACCTAACCCAGAAAGAAGCACTGAAGGCGGAGGCGTGTCCATATTCATTAAGGATATCCACACCTCCAGGCTAGTTGCACAGCATAATGCATCCGAGATTATCCAAGTGCAACTAACTCTGGGTAAGACCGCAATCCAAATTGTAGCTTGCTACAGACCCCCCACCATGCCCCAGGATTCACACTCCTCATTTCTTGATACACTAGAAAGTATTAGGGTACAACCCAACACCCTAATAATGGGCGATTTCAACTACCCCACCATTAACTGGGAAAACTACTCATGTACCAACTCTTTTGCTCAACGTTTTCTAGAATTCATAAATTCCAACGCCTTGGATCAACTTATTCACACCCCCACCAGGGGCACCAGTATCCTAGACCTGGTCATTACCAACATGGGAAACCGGTGTTCCACACCAGAGGTCAATTCCTCATTGGTCAGATCCGACCATAAGCTAATCAGCCTAGACATCCACATCCCACCCCCAGCCCCAATTAGGGAAACCATCGTAAAAAACTTCTCAAAAGCCAACTTCACACTTCTTAAGACAGAAGTGGCAAACTTCATGACACCCATGCAGACGGACAATAGAGGTATGACTGCCGAATCCTACACAAATGCACTTTATAAGCACTTACACGAGTGCATGGATCATGCTATCCCTAATAGAACCAAGATGTTATCCTCCAAAAAAAGGAAGCCAATCTGGTGGTCCTCTGCCATAAACAAACTCTACAATAGAAGAAAGAAACTGTTGCAAAAAAGAGTAAAATCCCATGACTGGAGGAACTCCCTGGTCAACCTCAGTAAGAAGCTGAGATCCCTCATAAAATCCTCCAAAGCTAGTTACGAAAACAAAATTGCCACTGACTCTAAAGACATCCACAAAGTATTCTATAGCTATGTCAAGAATCTAAATGGGAACACTCAGATCTGCTCTGAGTTACAGCATAATGGCACTAAATATACAGAACCAACTGATATTGCCAACATCCTAGCAGATAGGTTCAGAGCTAACTTTACCCCCCTCTCACCCCTTAGAGGGCCCATCTCTATACCGGAAGAATGCAAAGTTCCTATAATCACGGCTGCACAGGTAAAAAACACAATCTCCAAAGCCAAGAACACAGCATCCATGGGACCTGACAATATCCCAGGCTGCATTCTACATGAACTACAGAATGAACTGGCACCCTACCTAAGCACCATGTTCAGTCATAGCCTCACCTCAGGCTTTGTACCCACTGAATGGCGCACCACGACAGTTATCCCACTCCACAAAGGTGGAGCCACGATGGACCCTGGGAACTACCGCCCCATTAGCCTGACAAGCCTGGTATGCAAGGCCATGGAACATATCACCATGGAACTCATAAACAAAGACATTGATAATGTCCAAACTCTGGACCCTACTCAGTTTGGATTTGTAAAAGGCAGATCATGTCTCCTAAACCTGACTGACTTCTTTGAAGCAGTCACGAAAGCCATAGATGAGGGTAAAATGGTTTACACAGCTTATCTAGATCTCGCCAAGGCTTTCAACACCATCCCCCACTCTGGAATTATAGATAAGCTCACTAAACTAGGTATAAATCCCTATGTCACAAGATGGGTTGCCAACTGGCTCATGGACAGAACCCACACTGTGAAAGTAGCGGATTCCAAATCCGACATCAGACCAGTGACAAGTGGAGTACCACAGGGTTCAGTCCTGGGTCCTCTCCTGTTTGGTATCTACTTCTCTGAAGTGCAGGCCAACACAGAAGGTCTTTGGCTAACAAAGTTTGCAGGTGACTGCAAACTAGGAGCCATAATCAAAACTCCTAACGATGTGGACAAACTACAAAAGGGCCTCACTGAGACAGATGCCTGGTGTCAAAGCCATGGCCTGAAGCTCAATGCCAAAAAGTGTATTGTCATCCCCTTTGGTAAAAACTCTGTACCCATGACTACCACATAACTGGTAGTCTACTTAATGCTGAAAATGTGATAAGAGACCTTGGGACACAGGTGGACAGTAGTCTATCCTTTGATAATATCATCGCCACAGTGGTCAGGAAATCCTTCTACGTGGCTCATCTCATCACAAAAGGATTCTCATCCAGAAAAAAAGAGGTCATTGTTCCCCTCTACTCATCACTCATTAGACCCATTATAGAGTACAACACCCCTTTTGGTATGTACCTCACAAGACATCTACAACAACTGGAAAGACAACAGAAATACCTCACAAAGACTATTACTGGCCTCAAACAGATGCCCTATGCAGACCGTCTCAAAAAGCTACAGCTTTACTCCATCGCATATCGCCTACTCAGGGGCGATCTCTGCCTAACATACAAAGCTATGTCAAACCCAGAGCTGTTGGACATGCTCCACTTAAAGAAATCCCAATCCCTCTGAGCTACACGCTCTAGGGACCTTAACCTTGTCACCACAATAAATAGAACATGCTGGAGGGATAGATTCCTGTCCCAGAGACTTCCCATACTCTGGAACAGACTACCTATCTATGTCAAACAGAGCTCCTCATTAGCACTCCAAGAAAAATCTTGATTGGATGGGAAATGGGAAATTCACCCCGGGGATCACTTCTGTGGCTCTGCTCGACAGGGGCACAGGAAAATAATTTTCTTGGGTGGCGAAAGCCAGGGTACATTTTTTGGCTAGGCTTATATGGGCCTTAGGGCCAATAGCCTAGTACCTACCTATGAACCTATGAAATAAATACACAAATGAGAATGTACTACACAAGTTATGTAGTATACAGAAAGTTTTAGCACTTGTTCTTACATTTCAGACCATGCATTTGCACATTTAAGATAGCACACAAAAACTGAGTAAGAATCCCCCTCACCCACTCTGACGTATTAACTGCTACCAAGACTGTGTTGAGAGATTTTATTTATTTATTTATTTCATTTGTAGTTTGTTAACTGGGAAAGTCTGTTGGGCCATATTGAGCCCTTTTTCAATGGAGGCCCAGGGATAAAAGTTCCAAGTACATTCAAAACTATTTTATCAGTTAATACAAGAAAGTAAATACAAAATTTGAGCACTTAGTACAAGAAATACAAATAATATTGGTAGTTTATACAATTATAGGAGTGGAAGCTCTATGTACAATACAATATTTGTTGGCAGTTAATACAGTTATTCAACTGAGTTGCCTTCTGTGCACCTCTAATAGGTGATGTACCAGGTACAGCCCACTATGTGGGTACAACAGGGAAGGACTAGGATATAACTGAAATGATTAAATCTATCATTTTAACTGGGAATAACTGGTGATCAAATATGATAAGCTGGAGACTTTTGCTGGGGATAAGAAAGTCTGGCCTGCCATACTCAGCTTGCTACCAGTATGTTTTAGAAGATGAAGATGAGGATGATTGTGGTGGTGATGATAATGATAGGCTCGTAGGCTCATAGGTAAGTACTAGGTTAGCTGCCCTTTTGGGCTATTTTAATCCTAGTCAGTTTCCCTTTTTGTGCTCAAAATAACCTCATTTGGTTTAGCTTGGTCTTACTCATATATAATTGATAATCATATACTATCCCTAATGAGAATAACTGAGATCATACCATAGATAATTTGAGGGGACACATTACTATCCCTAATGAGAATAACTGAGATCATACCATAGATAATTTGAGGGGACACATTACTATCCCTAATGAGAATAACTGAGATCATACCATAGATAATTTGAGGGGACACATTACTATCCCTAATGAGAATAACTGAGATCATACCATAGATAATTTGAGGGACACATTACTATCCCTAATGAGAATAACTGAGATCATACCATAGATAATTTGAGGGGACACATTACTATCCCTAATGAGAATAACTGGGATCATACCATAGATAATTTGAGGGGACACATTACTATCCCTAATGAGAATAACTGGGATCATACCATAGATAATTTGAGGGGACACATTACTATCCCTAATGAGAATAACTGGGATCATACCATAGATAATTTGAGGGGACACATTACTATCCCTAATGAGAATAACTGAGATCATACCATAGATAATTTGAGGGGACACATTACTATCCCTAATGAGAATAACTGGGATCATACCATAGATAATTTGAGGGGACACATTACTATCCCTAATGAGAATAACTGGGATCATACCATAGATAATTTGAGGGGACACATTACTATCCCTAATGAGAATAACTGAGATCATACCATAGATAATTTGAGGGGACACATTACTATCCCTAATGAGAATAACTGGGATCATACCATAGATAATTTGAGGGGACACATTACTATCCCTAATGAGAATAACTGGGATCATACCATAGATAATTTGAGGGACACATTACTATCCCTAATGAGAATAACTGGGATCATACCATAGATAATTTGAGGGGACACATTACTATCCCTAATGAGAATAACTGGGATCATACCATAGATAATTTGAGGGGACACATTACTATCCCTAATGAGAATAACTGGGATCATACCATAGATAATTTGAGGGACACATTACTATCCCTAATGAGAATAACTGGGATCACACCATAGATAATTTGAGGGGACACATTACTATCCCTAATGAGAATAACTGGGATCATACCATAGATAATTTGAGGGGACACATTACTATCACGAATGAGAATAACTGAGATCATACCATAGATAATTTGAGGGGACACATTACTATCCCTAATGAGAATAACTGGGATCATACCATAGATAATTTGAGGGGACACATTACTATCCCTAATGAGAATAACTGAGATCATACCATAGATAATTTGAGGGGACACATTACTATCCCTAATGAGAATAACTGGGATCATACCATAGATAATTTGAGGGGACACATTACTATCCCTAATGAGAATAACTGAGATCATACCATAGATAATTTGAGGGGACACATTACTATCCCTAATGAGAATAACTGGGATCATACCATAGATAATTTGAGGGGACACATTACTATCCCTAATGAGAATAACTGAGATCATACCATAGATAATTTGAGGGGACACATTACTATCCCTAATGAGAATAACTGGGATCATACCATAGATAATTTGAGGGGACACATGCATGGGATAAAGCATTTAGGAGCTGCATCTTTCCATTAGTAGTATGGGGGGGCAGTTCTGGTGTAAATATTTTATTTCCCATCCATAGATCTAAGTTGTGCTTGAATATGGTCGGGAATGAACTTTGTTTTATGTGGATGGGGAGTCCGTTCCAGAGCAGAAGTATCTTCTGCAAGATATATCTGTCCTTCAAAATGGTTCTGTTCAAGTTGCAGACGAGGTTTAGATCCCTAGACCAAGTATTTTGATGCCATTTGACTTGCTGATGTGCAGTAAATCCAGGAAATGACTGGATACATTTCTTAGGGGCATAGCTTCATGTTTAGGTGGCAATGAATTTCAAGTTTACCTCTGTCCAACATCCATTTGAATAGGGTCGGGGACAAACTCTGCTTAACATGGATGAGAAGCCTGTTCCAGGGATTGTGTAGTCTCTGAGACACATATCTGTCCCTCCAGCATGTTCTATTTATGTTGCTAATGAGGTTTGGGTCCTTTGATTACGCGTTTCTAATGTTGTTAGAGTTTCTGAATTTGTAGCAAGTCTATCAGTACTTGATTGGATGATGCCTTATAAGCCAGGCATAGATCACCTGTCAGTAGTCTGCAGGAGACTGACTATAAAGATATGGCTTTGAGGTGCTATGTATATTCCATGCAGTTAATGTCTTGCTTTCTTTTTGTGAGAAACCTCAGTGGATTTTACAGTTATTGCATATACCTGGTTGCGAAA
Source organism: Protopterus annectens (assembly GCF_019279795.1). Classification (NCBI taxonomy): domain Eukaryota; kingdom Metazoa; phylum Chordata; order Ceratodontiformes; family Protopteridae; genus Protopterus; species Protopterus annectens. The sequence goes on from NC_056737.1 coordinate 1,188,364,361, forward strand.
ATACTAAAGGGAGCATTGTACTCAATGACTGGTCTAATGAGGGCTGAGTAATATGGGGCAATATATGCTGGGACCTGGATGATATTCCCTTACTTATAAGTAGCACAATATAGAATGAGTTCCTTACCAACAGTAGACACATGATGGTAAAAGGGCAAGTCATTGCTCACATATATTCCTAAGTCCCTAAACACTAGGTCTGCTCTTAGGGGGTGCGATGTCAGTGTGTCAATTACATACACCATGCATCATTACAGTGCTCAGACAAGTGCAAGCATCATTACAGTGTTCAGACATGTGCAAGCATCATTACAGTGTTCAGACATGTGCATACATCATTACAGTATTCAGACATGTGCACACATCATTACAGTATTCAGGCATGTGCATGCATCATTACAGTGTTCAGACACATGCATGCTTCATTACAGTGTTCAGACATGTGCATGCATCATTACAGTATTCAGATAGGTGCATGCATCATTACAGTGTTCAGACATGTGCAGGCATCATTACAGTGTTCAGACATGTGCACGTGTCATTACAGTGTTCAGACATGTGCATGCATCATTACAGTGTTCAGACATGTGCACACATCATTGCAGTGTTTTGACATGTGCATGCATCATTACAGTGTTCAGACATGTACACGCATCATTACAGTGTTCAGATATGTGCATGTGTCATTACAGTGTTCAGACATGTGCACACATCACTACAGTGTTCACACATGTGGACGTCTTTACAGTGTTCAAACATGTGCACCCATCATTATAGTATTCAGACACATGCATGTGTCCTTACAGTGTTCAGTCATCTGCACGCATCATTACAGTGTTCAGACATGGGCACATGTCATTACAGTGTCCAGGCATGTGCATGCATCATTACAGTGTTCAGACATGTACAGGCATCATTACAGTGCTCAGACATGTGCATGCATCATTACAGTGTCCACACATGTGCATGCATTACTACAGTATTCAGACATGTAAACAATTCATTACAGTATTCTGACATGTGCATGTGTTATTACAGTGTTCAGACATGTGCACGCATCATTGCAGTGTTCAGACATGTGCATACATCATTACACTGTTCAGACACATGCATGCATCATTAGAGTATTTAAACATGTGCATGCATCATTACAGTGTTCAGATATGTGATTGCGTCATTACTGGGTTCAGACATGTGCATGCATCATTACACTTCTTCAGACATATGCATGCATCATTGCAGTGTTCAGACATGTACATGCATCATTACAATGTTCAGATATGTGCATGCGTCATTACAGTGTTCAGACATGTGCATGCATCATAATAGTGTTCAGACATGTGCACGTCATTACAGTGTTCAGACATTTGCATGCATCATTACAGTGTTCAGACATGTGCACGCATCATTGCAGTGTTCTGACATGTGCACCCATCATTACAGTGTTCAGACATGTGCACACATCATTATGGTGTTCAGACATGTGCACACATCATTATGGTGTTCAGACATGTTTATGCATCATTACAGTGTTCAGGAATGTGCACCCATCATTACAGTGTTTAGGAATGTGCACCCATCATTACAGTGTTCCAACATGTGCATACATCACTACAGTGTTCAGACGTGCACCCATCACTACAGTCTTCAGACACGTGCACATGTCATTATAGTGTTCAGACATGTGCACATGCCATTACAGTGTTCAGACATGTGCATGCATCATTAAAGTGTTCAGACATGTGCACACATCATTACAGTCTTCAGACATGTGCTCGCATCATTACAGTGTTCACACATGTGCATGCATCATTATAGTGTTCAGACACGTGCATGCATCATTAAAGTGTTCAGACATGTGCACACATCATTACAGTGTTCAGACATGTGCACACATCATTACAGTGTTCAGACATGTGCATGCATCATTACAGTGTTCAGACATGTGCATGCATCATTACAGTGTTCAGACACGTGCACGTGTCATTACAGGTTTCAGACACGTGCACACATCATTACAGTGTTCAGACACATGCACACATCATTACAGTGTTCAGACACGTGCATGCATCATTACAGTGTTCAGACACGTGCATGCATCATTACAGTGTTCAGACACGTGCATGCATCATTACAGTGTTCAGACACATGCATGCATGATTACAGTGTTCAGACATGTGCATGCATCATAACAGTGTTCAGATATGTGCATGCGCCCTTACAGTGTTCAAACATGTGCAAGCATCATTACCATGTTCAGGCACATGCACGTCATTACTGTGTTCATATGTGCATGCATCATTACAGTGTTCAGACATGTGCGCACATCATTATTGTGTTCAGACACATGCATGCAACATTACAGTGTTCAGACATGTGAATGCACCCTTACAGTTTTCGGACATGTGCATGCATCATTACAGTGTTCAGACATGTGCACCCATCATTACAGTGTTCAGACACGTGCACGCATCGTTACAGTGTTCAGACACGTGCATGCATCATTACAGTGTTCAGACACGTGCATGCATCATTACAGTATTCAGACATGTGCAAGCATCATTACAGTGTTGAGACATGTGCACATGTCATTACAGTGTTCAGACACGTGCATGCATCATTGCAATGTTTAGACATGTGCATGGATCATTACAGTGTTCAGACATGTGCGCATCATTACAGTGTTCAGACATCTGCACACATCATTACAGTGTTCAGACATGTGAACCCATCATTACAGTGTTCAGACATGTGCACGCATCATTACAATGTTCAGACATGTGCATGTATCATTACAGTGTTCAGACACATGCATGCATCATTACAGTGTTCAGACATGTGCACGCATCATTACAGTGTTCAGACATGCATGCATCATTACATTGTTCAGACATATGCATGCATCATTACAGTGTTCTGACACATGCATGCATCATTACATTGCTCAGACATGTGCATGCAAAATTACAGTGTTCAGACATGTGCATGCATCATTACAGTTTTCAGACATGTGCACGTCTCATGACAGTATTCAAACATGTGCATGCATTATTACAGTGCTCAGACATGTACACGCATCATTACAGTGTTCAGACGTGCATATATCATTACAGTGTTCTGACATGTGCACGCATCATTACAGTGTACAGACACGTGCACGCATCATTACAGTTTTCAGACGCATACACACATCATTATAGTGCTCAGACATGTGCATGCATCACTACAGTGCTCAGACATGTGCACCCATCACTACAGTGTTCAAACACGTGCACACATCATTACAGCGTTCAGACACTTGCATGCATCATTACAGTTTTCAGATGTGTACGTGTCATTACAGTGTTCAGATGTGTATACACATCATTACAGTGTTCAGACATGTACACGCATCATTATAGTGTTCAGACATGTGCACGCATCATTACAGTGCTCAGACAGACATGTGCATGCATCATTACAGTGTTCAGATATGGGCATGCATCATTACAGTGTTCAGACATGTGCATGCGTCTTTACAGTGTTCAGACACTTGCATGCATCATTACAGTTTTCAGACATGTGCACGCATCATTACAGTGTTCAGACTTGTGCACGTGCATCATTACAGTGTTCAGAAATGTGCATGCATCATTACAGTGTTCAGACATGTGCACCCATCATTACAGTGTTTAGACACGTGCACGCATCATTACAGTGTTCAGACACATACATGCATTATTACAGTGTTCAGACACGTGCATGCATCATTACAGTGTTCAGACATGTGCATGCATCATTACAGTGTTCAAACACATGCATGCATCATTAGTGTTCAGACATGTGCATGCATAATTACAGTGTTCAGACATGTGCACACATCATTACAGTGTTCAGACATGTTCATGCATCATTATAGAATAACCCATGCCTGGGTGTGGGTAATGCTGGATTTACCCACGGTTGGTGTGGTTTGGTCACAAGGGCAAAGCCCGAGTGGCCAAACAAAGACAACCGTGGGTAAATCCAGCATTACCCACACCCAGAAGTGGGTTATTGCTATTATACAATGACATTATTTAAGAAAAAAATAATTATTTTTCTTAAATAATGGCATTGTATAATGCCTCCTTGCTGCCCTTCAGCAGCTGTCTGGTATTCTGCGGCAGTTCTGATGTACTGCGCATGCTTATGCTTATGCAGTACATCAGAGCTGTGAGCAAAAGCAACAGAGAAAGCAAGATCTCCATTGCTTTTTAAAAACTGTCTTGCTATGTTAAAGGAGTTTAACATAGCGAGACAGCTTTAAAAAAAGCAATGGAGAATCTCTGTTGTTTTTTGAAAGCTATCTCGCTATGTTAAACCCATTTAACATAGTGAGACAGTTTTGAAAAAAAGCAATGGAGAAAGCAAGATCTCCGTTGTCTTGCTATGTTAAAGGAATTTAACATAGCGAGGCAGCTTTAAAAAAGCAACTGAGATTCTCTGTTGCTTTTTTTAAAGCTGTCTTGCTATGTTAAACCCATTTAACATAGCAAGACACCTTTTAAAAAAGCAACGGAGATAGGAAGATCTCCGTTACTTTTTTTAAAGCTGTCTTGCTACGTTAAACTCTTTTAACATAGCGAGACAGTGTCTAAACAGCAACGGAGATCTTGCGTTCTCTGTTGCTGTAAAAAAAGAGTTATACTAATGGAAAAAGTCTGGGTGACCGGACCTTTTTCCATTACTATAACTCTGATTTACAATGTGCACACTGACCAATCAGCGTGCATGTTTTGGAATATTAATGAGGGGTCGTTGTATAATACAGTGTTCAGACATGTCATGCATGCATCATTACAGTGTTCAGATATGTGCACGCATCGTTACAGTGTTGAGACATGTGCATGCGTCATTACAGTGTTCAGACATGTGCACGCATCATTACAGTGTTCAGACATGTGCATGTCATTACAGTGTTCAGACGTGCATGTGTCATTACAGTATTCAGACATGGTGGTAAGCACTAGGTAACCTATCTACCACAGGAGGAGGAGTTTCTGGTCCAGAAATTATAGTTTATTGGCCGTTTGGGAAGCTTTTCCATCTCTTTCAATCTTCTGATTTAAAAGCCTGTGTTTGCGCTTGTTTCCTGCCTTTCCTGTTACTAGTCTAGTCCAGGTATAGATTTGCTATATCCAGGACTCTTTGTAAGCTTCTGAGCCCCTCAAGCCTTTCCGTGTTGGAGGAAAGCTTTCTAGCTTATCAGTGGGAGTGGTAAGCATTAGGTAGCCTATCTACCACAAGAAGAGTGGTCCCTGGCCTAGAAATTGTAGCTATTGGCTGTTTGAGCTGTTTTTTCTATCTCTTTCACCTTTCTGGTTTGAAAGCCACACTTGTGCCAGTTTCCCACCTTTCCTATAACTAGCCTAGTCCGGTTACAAAGTTGCTGTATCCAGAATTGTTAGAAAGCTTCTGAGCCCCCAAGCCTTTCTGTGTTGGAGGAAAGCCTTCTAGCTTATCAGTGGGAGTGGTAAGCACTAGGTAGCCTCTCTACCATGAGAGAAGAGGTTCTTGGCCCAGAAATTGTAGTTTATTGACCATTTGGACAGTTTGTCCATCTCTTTCAACTTTCTGGTTTAAAAGACCACATCTGCGCTTGTTTTCCATCTTTCCTGTAACTAACCTACTGGGTAGCACTAGAAAGCCTTAAACTGATACAAGCCTTCTAGCTTAGGAGAGCAACTTTGGAGTTATTATGTATCAGTTTTCTGTACTTTCTTGCTGTATGTAACTGTTTTCCACCTAAACGCAGATTTTCCAGCATTTATTGTGATTTAAAAGCTTGTTTTTTTTCACATATTGTACTTATTTGACTGCCTGCACTTTTAAAAAGTTGTTTTTTGTTTAAATAATTTAACTGTTGTAAGCTACACACTAAAGTGCAATAGCCTTTTCTAATTGTTTGTAGTCATTTAAAGCTGTTTTAAGTGTATTTTTTACTGTTTTTGCTTTATCTTTTCAAAAAAAAAAAAAAAAAGAAATTCCTGTTTGCCTTTCTAAGCTAGTATAGTCCAGTTTTCAGGCTAGTGCTGAATTCAGGGCTGTGATACTAGTTTTTGAGTTGTCCATACCTTACTTGGATAGAAGGAAGTTTCTCTGTTCACCTGCGAGAGAGGGGAGCTTTGAGCAACCTATCTGTCCCTGGAGGAGTGGTTCCAGCCCAGACGTTAGTAGTTTATTGGCCATTTTTGGGCTCATTTCTATCTCTTTCATTTCCCTACTAAAAAAAATGCATTTGCACGGTTTTGCGCACAGGGAAGTGCCGGTTATCTATGGTTAAATTATTCCTGGCTCCACTAAGTCTCCTCTTCAGTTTTTACCTTGAAACTAGTCTAACTCTCAACCTAAGCACTCAGAAAGCATCTTACAGCCCAGCACTTGCTCAGACCTAATAGCAAGCACTAATATACCCTGACACTGATTGCCCAGCAGGTTAAGGCTCTTTAATCACCCCAAACCAACAAAGTGACTAAGCAGCTCACCCTACTATTCAGGCATGACCAAAGGGCAACTTCAGGTGCACTCTCCAGTCCAACTGGTGAATCTGGGTATCCTGAGGCAATGTTACAACTGCCTCATGTACACAGACAACCCTCTCCTCCTACCACAAAACACTAACATATGCAAGAGATGCAATTATACAGACAAACTGGAAGCTAAGCTGTCTCAACCCAAGACTGGAACAGACAGTCAAGAGGAGAAGGTTAACACTTGCACCACAACTCCAGCCACACACAAACCTAGTAAAACAGCACTGGCAAAAAATACACAAATACACAAAATCATACTCAGAGGCTCTAAATAAAAACCTGCAAAAGCATCAGAGACCTCCAAAGCAGACACCCAAACAACCTGCACTTCCTATCACAAACCACACAACACATAAAACACAAAATCTGTGTGCCGCACAATCACACCCCTTAAGGCGAAATAACATACCTAACACACTAGTAATAAGTGACTCTATAGTCAGGCACACTGATGTCCCACTCACTAGGCTGGACAATCAGAAGGTTACTGTTAGCTGCCTGTCGGGAGCCAGAATCCGCCACATAACACGAGCACTCAGGTCACTCCAGAACAAGTACAAATATGACTCTGTCATTGTTCATGGTGTGAATGACCTGAGCCGTACCTCCCTAAACTACATGAAAAGAGACATGAAAGAGCTTTCTGATCATGTAGCCCAGGCTGGTATGACCCTGACCCAGAGTAGCATCCTTCCCTCACCAAGAATGATATCTCAGTATAAAGAAAAAATGATCAATTTCAACAATTGGCTAAGCTTCTGGTGTCATTCAAAGGGGATCCAGTGTCTGTCAGCCTGGGACGACATGCTCGACAAGCCACAATGCTTTGCAAGAGATGGCTTGCACCTGTCACACCTACTGGTAGCACTGTTTTAAGTGTATTTTTTACTGTTTTTGCTTATTGTCTTTTCAAAAAAAAAAAAAAAGAAATTCCTGTTTGCCTTTCTAAGCTAGTATAGTCCAGATGTTCATCGTGCATACAGCTGCAGTAATCACAGATGGGTTTTCTGCCGTCAGGCGGTCCCTCAGTCGGCCGAATTCCAAAGTCTTGGTCCGGCGTCGGTTGTCGCCGCTTTCTCTTCTGACGTCAGTGAGGCCAGAGTATATAAGACACAGCCGACGCCATGTTCTTCAGTCTTTTTGCAGCGGTGCCGGCAGAAGCAGTTCGCAAGTGCCAGTCGGCCAGCTCCTGAATTACGAATATTTTGGAAACCGAAGTCTTCATTAAAGCTAAGTACCCCATTGGGGAAACTTTTCTTGCCTCAGACCGATGTCAGAAAAAGTTAATAATTGTATTTCTTGTGGGAAGCAAATACGCATAAGGATTTCCATTCCTCTGCATACCTTGTTTGGGCCCAGACCGCGACATCTCGGGCTGTCGCTTTGCTACCTTCAATAAGCACTATTAAGCGTCGGGCGGAGTTAAGCCCAGCACTACTTTAGTAAAGCTTTTGATTATAAAATGTCGTGGACACTCCGACTACCGTTTTGTCAAAAAGCGTAAGGAAAAGGACCGACCGCGAGGCCGGTCCCCGACACCACGCCAAAACAGGCTACATGTGGTCCGGTTCTCAGCGAGCGCCTTTGCAGTCCCTGACTACCGGCGACACTCCTTTGGCGGTGTCCTCTGTACCGAGACCGCTGGGACCTCGGCCCTTTCCCAGACTACAACCGAAGCCTTTGCTAATGTTGAGCCTACTAATGTGGACAGGTCCACCTCCACCCATGGTGTATTTAGGCCCTCATCTTCTTTTTCAATTAAGGCCTTTACTAAATCCAAAGCAGCCAGGCATCCCACGAGGCCTGTTGCACAGGGCCCATCTCCAGGTCCCATGCCTAAAAAACAGATGCTTAAAATGGCTGAGGATTTAATTACTCTTATCAGAGGTTCTCAACCCCCTCCAGACAAGAGACCCAGAGTGGAGGAAGATTCTCCCTCTTCTGATCAGGGATCCATTTTATCAGAACATTCTGATGCAGAGGAACACTCTTACTCTCCTTTTGAGGATTCGGATGCAGAACAGTCCATTCCTTCTGTATCCCTCCTGAGGATTTTTCCTTTGGTGAAACCTTGCACACCTTGAGGGTACACTTCCATTGGGATGGCCAAGACTCTTCAGTTTCCAAGAAAAGACTTAGTGAAATTCTTATGATACACCAACACAGACCTCTTGCTATACCTCCTGGTTTGGACATACTGGATGATGTCTATTCGAGGCTTGTCTTAACCGGATTCTCTGCCTCCTGCACCAGTCAAACCTGATAGGTATTACAGAGTACCCAGCTCTCACCAATTTCTCTTCAAAAGCCATAATGCTGACCCTGAAACCATTTCACAAGGCCCCAAGGGATTGAAGGCCTCCACTGCCAAGAATCCACTTCCTGCAGAAAGGGAATCCAGATCTCTAGAAAGGTGGGGTAAAAAGGTATATACCTCGGCCACCCTAGCCATGAGGGCCTTAAACTGTCAGTTTCATATGCTTAAATATCAACAGTTCCTGTTATCACAATTAAGGAACAAAATGTCTCAACCTGAACAACCAGATTTAAAAGAGTTACAGGATATGATGCATAGTACAGAGCAAGTGGGTAAACGCACCTTACAATGTGGTTATGATGCCCTAGAGGCCTCAAGTAGAGCAGCTGCTACAGGATCAGTCATTCGCAGACATGCCTGGCTTAGGGAACAAAATTTGCCTGATCATGTGAAAGCTAAACTTCTAGATGCTCCTTTACAAAAGGATGTGCTGTTTGGTACTAATGCTGAGGAGATACTACGGAAAATGGAAGAAAAAGCCAAATCTATGCAAACTGTCAAAGCTTTCTTACAGGTCCAACCACCACGTTTTAGCAGAAATTGGCCTTCAAAAAACTGGTCCTTTCCAGCCACTGACAAGCCCCAAAGAGGTAGATACAGACGCACAAGGGGCAGAGGGCAATCACAAGGATCATATAGAGGCCGACAGTGGCAAACTCCAGCACCAAGAGGTGGCGAAGACAGTGCACAACAATACAGGAAACAAACCCAATGACTCCCTCATTTCCATGCCAAGCATGTCTCAGCTGGCAGCACCTTTGGGAGGGAAACTAGCATTATTTGCAAGCAATTGGCATATTGTCACAACAGACAAATGGATCCTGGACATTATAAACAGAGGCTACAAATTTCAATTTCACACTCTTCCAAAAATGAGAGGCATGCCAAACCTGCAACAAAATCAAAGGGCAGAGGCAAAACTGCAAATTTCAAAGCTCATAAGCATGAGAGCTATTCAAGAGGTACCTACTCACCAACAAGGTCAAGGTTTTTATTCAAGACTTTTTCTGGTACCAAGGAAAGGAACCGACTGGAGACCCATTTTGGACTTATCCATCCTAAACACATTTCTACTCGTACCAAAATTCAAGATGCTCACATTACAGCAGCTTCTTCCCATGCTGGGCAAGGAGTTTTGGCTGGTAACATTGGACCTCAAGGAGGCATACCTGCATGTCCCAATCAGACAAAGCTGCAGAAGATACCTCAGATTTCTTGCAGGTTCAATCCACTATCAATTCTCTGCATTGCCCTTTGGCTTATCTACTGTGCCCAGAGTATTCACAAAGTGCCTGGCATCAGTGATTGCCTACTGCAGACTTCAAGGGATACAAATTTACCCTTATCTGGACGACTGCCTGATCCAAGCGGACAGCAAGCACATACTTCTGGAACATCTGGCATATGTGACACGGTTACTGCTTTCTCTGGGATACACAATCAACAAAGAGAAATCAAGGCTAACACCATCTCAGAAAATAACTTTCCTGGGTGCCAACTTGGACACAAACACCCAGATGGCCTACCTTATGCCAGAAAAACAGGGGCAACTATCTCAGTACTTCAAAATACTAGCAAAAAGTACCAGGCTTACTGCAAAGAAAATCCTGCAGGCTCTGGGATTAATGGCATCTTGCATTCTTTTAATCCCATGTGCAAAGCTGCATATGAGGAAACTTCAATGGTACCTAAAAAACCTATGGTCTCAACACAGTCACAGTTTGGAAACAATAATACCAATAATTCCATGTTTGCAAAAGGAATTTCTATGGTGGGCCCAAGCATGTCAAGCAAACACAGGCCTCCCATTCTGCAAGCCTCAAGCAAAGCAAGTCATCACCACATACGCCTCAGATTACGCCTGGGGGGCGCACATGACGGACAGGTGCATTCAGAGCAAATGGTCCCAAAAGGAAAAGCACCTTCACATCAATCAAAAAGAAATGCTAGCAGTAATAAATGCAATTACAGCTTTCAAGGACTTCCTGCATCCAGGACAATTACTGATAAGAACAGACAACACCACACTAATGTGGTACATAAACAAACAAGGAGGAACACATTCATACCCCTTGTGCAGACTACTCATGACTCTTTGGAACTTGGCTCTGGAATGGCAAATCGAACTTCAAGCACAGTACTTGCCAGGATTGGAAAACACACTGGCAGACAATCTAAGCAGAAATATGACAGATCCACACGAATGGAAGTTACATCCTCAGGTGTTTACAGAAATAATCCAAGCATGGGGGAGGCCAGACAGATCTTTTTGCCTCCCACAGGAATCATCAATTGGAAAAGTTTTGTTCGAGGACCTTTCATCCAAAGGCCTGGAGAGTGGACGCCCTTTCATTCAGTTGGACAGCATGGACAGTTTACGCATTCCCACCTCTGCCTCTTCTGCCCAAGGTGTTTTTGAAAGCAAGAACAGACAAACCGAAGATGATACTGATTGCTCCAGATTGGCCAAGGCAACACTGGTACCCACTCCTGAGGAGCCTAACACATACTCCTCCCTGGTCCCTGCCTCTAATGCCTCTTCTGCTGACTCAGCACAGCTACAAAACTCTTCACAGTCAGCTGAAAACACTCAATCTCGCTGCATGGAAAATTTCTTAACACCACAACAGACCCTACTCTCCAAGGAGGTGCAGGATGTCATTTTGGAGGCCAGAAGGCCATCTACTAGAAAAGCTTACTCCGCAAAAAGGAAGCGGTTTTGCTCTTGGAATGAGAAAAGAGGCCAGGACCCTAGAAAACTGAACTTGCCTCAGGTATTACAGTATCTAGCTGAGCTGCTGAACAGTGGACTTTCATTTTCTTCCATAAAAATCCATGCCTCAGCCATTTCTGCAGAATTCAACACGGATCCTCCTTTATATTCTCACCCACTCTTACGACAGTTCCTCAGAGGGGCTAAGAATATAAGACCACCAAGGAAGCAACCAATACCAGCCTGGGATCTTAATTATATACTAGAAAAATTAACATTGCCTCCTTTTGAACCAGCTGCCTCAACAGATTTGCAATATTTGTCCTGGAAAACAGCCTTCCTTCTGGCTATCACTTCAGCTCGTAGGGTTTCTGAACTACAGGGCCTCATGGCGGTGCAGCCCTTTCTCATTTTCCATCAGGACAGGGTTTCCCTTCGTACCAACCCATCATTTATGCCTAAAGTGGTATCCAGGGTAGCTTTAAATCAAGCCATACACCTACCTACCTTTTACACCAATCCTCAAAACAAAGGGGAAAGGCTGCTACACTCTTTAGACATCCATAGGCAGCTACGTTATTATTTGGACAGAACAAAGTCCTTCAGGAAATCAGAACAACTCTTTGTGCCCTATGCTGTAGGGGCTCAAGGGAAGCCAGTTACAAAACAGACTATTTCAAAGTGGATAGGCCACTGCATACGGTTTTGTTATTCCTATCATGGGAAATCTGTTCCTACAGGTATCAGATCACACTCCACCAGGGCCACAGCTACCTCTACAGCCTTCCTCAGAGGAGTTCCTACCAAAGATATTTTGGAGGCAGCCACTTGGAGCTCTGTACATACCTTCACAAAACACTACCACCTGCCTTTATATTCCAGAACAAGAGCAGGCTTTGCCACTGCTGTTTTGCAGGGCATTCTGGCTCAACCCAGTTCCTCCTAGTACCTACCACCCTGTGCATAGCTTTGGGACACTACCCATCTGTGATTACTGCAGCTGTATGCATGATGAACATAGTACAGTTTTGTACCTACCATAAATGTAGATGTTCGAGTGCTAATACAGCTGCAGTACAGGTTCCCCTCCCACCTTCCCCACTTGGTAAAGGCATGGGGCCTAACAACCTCTTCATACTACCTGACTGGGTTATCCTGCTATGTTTTATTTGCTTGCAACCACTGATTTTGGATTATATTGCATTGCTTGTATATGCATATAAGCATTATTTATGTATTGCCTTCCTTCTGGGGGCACCTGACATCTGGGGCAAGAAAGACTGAAGAACATGGCGTCGGCTGTGTCTTATATACTCTGGCCTCACTGACGTCAGAAGAGAAAGCGACGACAACCGACGTCGGACCAAGACTTTGGAATTCGGCCGACCGAGGGACCGCCTGAAGGCAGAAAACCCATCTGTGATTACTGCAGCTGTATTAGCACTCGAACATCTACATTTATGGTAGGTACAAAACTGTACTTTTTCAGGCTAGTGCTGAATTCAGGGCTGTGATACTAGTTTTTGAGTTGTCCATACCTTACTTGGATAGAAGGAAGTTTCTCTGTTCACCTGCGAGAGAGGGGAGCTTTGAGCAACCTATCTGTCCCTGGAGGAGTGGTTCCAGCCCAGACGTTAGTAGTTTATTGGCCATTTTTGGGCTCATTTCTATCTCTTTCATTTCCCTACTAAAAAAAATGCATTTGCACGGTTTTGCGCACAGGGAAGTGCCAGTTATCTATGGTTAGATTATTCCTGGCTCCACTAAGTCTCCTCTTCAGTTTTTACCTTGAAACTAGTCTAACTCTCAACCTAAGCACTCAGAAAGCATCTTACAGCCCAGCACTTGCTCAGACCTAATAGCAAGCACTAATATACCCTGACACTGATTGCCCAGCAGGTTAAGGCTCTTTAATCACCCCTAACCAACCAAGTGACTAAGCAGCTCACCCTACTATTCAGGCATGACCAAAGGGCAACTTCAGGTGCACTCTCCAGTCCAGCTGGTGAATCTGGGTATCCTCAGGCAATGTTACAACTGCTTCATGTGCACAGACAACCCTCTCCTCCTACCACAAAATGCTAACATATGCAAGAGATGCAATTATACAGACAAACTGGAAGCTAAGCTGTCTCGACCCAAGACTGGAACAGACAGTCAAGAGGAGAAGGTTAACACTTGCACCACAACTCCAGCCGCACACAAACCTAGTAAAACAGCACTGGCAAAAAAATACACATAAATACACAAAATCATACTCAGAGGCTCTAAATAAAAACCTGCAAAAGCATCAGAGACCTCCAAAGCAGACACGCAAACAACCTGCACTTCCCATCACAAACCACACAACACATAAAACACAAAATCAGTGTGCCGCACAATCACACTTCTTAAGGCGAAATAACATACCTAACACACTAGTAATAAGTGACTCTATAGTCAGGCACACTGATGTCCCACTCACTAGGCTGGACAATCAGAAGGTTACTGTTAGCTGCCTGTCGGGAGCCAGAATCCGCCACATAACACAAGCACTCAGGTCACTCCAGAACAAGTACAAATATGACTCTGTCATTGTTCATGGTGTGAATGACCTGAGCCGTACCTCCCTGGACTACATGAAAAGAGACATGAAAGAGCTCTCTGATCATGTAGCCCAGGCTGGTATGACCCTGACCCTGAGTAGCATCCTTCCCTCACCAAGAATGATATCTCAGTATAAAGAAAAAATTATCAATTTCAACAATTGGCTAAGCTTCTGGTGTCATTCAAAGGGGATCCAGTGTCTGTCAGCCTGGGACGACATGCTCGACAAGCCACAATGCTTTGCAAGAGATGGCTTGCACCTGTCACACCTAGGGTTTTGAATACTGGCCAAGGCACTTGCTGCCCCCATAGTGCCTTTTTAGGCAAGGCTCAAAAGTCAAACCCACCTCCGTAAACAGCACAATTAACAAAAAACTGAGGGTTAGGCTACTCAACACCAGGAGTTTAAATATCAAAATGCACGCACTCAAAGCACTCCTCAGTATGGAGAATGTCGACATCTGTGCAGTAACTGAAACCTGGTTCAAGGCTCCAAAGAGCACTCCAGCACTACTGGGCTACAACTCATACCACATGCTTCGGCCACAGAACATGGACCGAAACACAAAAGGAGGAGGTGTATCCATATTCATCAAGGATACCTACACCTCCAGGTTAGTGGCACAGCATGATACCTCTGAGATCATCAATGTACAACTAACATCCGGCAAATCTGCAATGCAAATTGTGGCCAGCTACAGATCACCCTCCATGACCCAGGACCACCACTCCACCTTTCTGGAGACACTGGAAAACATGAAGGTCCTACCAAACACCCTGATATTTGGTGATTTCAATTACCTTACCATTCACTGGGAAAGCTATTCGAGTACAAATTCCCAGGGCCCAGCGCTTCCTTGAATTCATCACCTCAAATGTGCTGGATCAGCTAGTAAACTCCCCTACCAGAGGTGAAAACATATTGGACCTGGTCATCACCAACATGGGCGACAGGTATTCCACACCGGAGGTCAACCTGTCATTGGTTAGATCAGACCATAAACTAATCGCTCTGGATGTCCACACCCCACCACCACCCCCAACTAAGGAAACCACAGTAAAAAACTTTTCTAAAGCAAACTTCACCTTACTTAAGACAGAGGTGGTAAGTTTCACAGCCCCCACGCTAAAGGATAACGCTGCCTAAGATGCAGAAACCTTTACAAATGCAGTCTATGAGCACCTGCAAGGATGCATGGATCGTGCCATCCCTAGCAAAATCAAGACTCACTCCTCTAAGAGAAGGAAACCAGTTTGGTTGACCCCTGCAATAAACAGGCTATACAATAGAAGGAGGAAACTAGTTCAGAAAAAAGCAAATCCCAAGAAGGAAAGACATCCCTGATCAGTATCAGTAAGAAACTGAGGTCCCTCATGAAATCATCCAAGGCTAACTTCAAAAGAAAAATAGCCAAGGATTCAAAAGATAACCACAAAGCCTTCTTTAGCTATGTTAAGAATATAAGTGGCAGCTCGCAGATATGTACTGAACTAGTGCAAAATAGCACGAAATATACTGAACCTACTGATATTGCCAACATCCTGGCAGATAGATTCAGTGCAAACTTTACCCCCCTCTCACGTCCAAAAGGGCCCACAACAATACTGGAAAAATGTAGTGTTCCAAAAATCACAGACGCACAGGTGGAAACAGCCCTTTCAAAAGCCAAAAACAGTGTCAGTGGGACCAAATGGTGTCCCAGGCTGTGTCTTTCATGAACTACAGAACGAACTAACCCCCCACTTAAACACGCTGTTCAACTTCAGCCTCTCTACAGGCTACATGCCCATAGAATGGCATACAGCAATGGTTATTCCTCTCCACAAAGAAGAGGCCACAACTGACCCTGGTAACTATCGCCTCATAAGCCTGAATAGCCTAGTCTTCAGGGCTATGGAGTGCATCATCATGGAACTCATTAACTAAGACATTGGGAGCCTCCAAACACTTGATCTGACCCAGTTCTGCTTTGTTAAGGGCAGATCATGCCTATTAAACCTGGTTGACTTCTTCGAGACAGTCACCAAGGCCATAGATGAGGGACAGCTGGTTCACACAGCCTACCTTGACCTCACCAAGGCTTTCAACACCATTCCCCACTCGGGTATTACAGAAAATCTCACCAGCCTGAACATAAACCCCTACATCACAAGATGGGTTGCCAACTGGCTTACAGACAGAACTCACATGGTAAGAATAGTGGGCTCCAGGTCCGACTAAATCTTTCACAAGTGGTGTCCCGCAAGGCTCAGTCCTGGGACCCCTATTGTTCAGCATATACTTCTCAGAAGTACAGGCAAACACAGGAGGACTATGGATAACCAAGTTTGCCGATGACTGCAAACTGGGAGCCATAATTGACTCTCCGTCTGACACGGACATCCTCCTAAAGGGCCTTACTGAGAGGGACACCTGGTGTCAAAGTCATGGTCTCAAGCTAAATGCCAAAAAATGCATAGTCATCCCGTTTGGGAAAAACAAAACACCCACGAATTACCACAAAAGTTGCAGCCCCCTTAATATAGAAGAGGTAATAAGAGATCTGGGGACCCAGGTAGATAGTAATCTCTCCTTTGACAATAACATTGCCAAAGTAGTTAGGAAATGCTTCTATGTGGCCCATCTAATTACTAAAGGGTTTGCATCTAGAAATAAAGAGGTTATAGTGCCCCTCTACTCGTCACTCATTAGACCCATCATAGAGTACAATGCCCCATTTGGGATGTACCTCACAAGACACTTCCAACAGCTGGAAAGACCACAAAAGTACCTCACCAAGAGAATTACTTGTCTCAAGCATATGTCCTATGCAGCCCGACTGAAAAAACTCTTGCTGTACTCAGTGGCATATCGCTTACACAGAGATGATCTCTGCCTGACTTACAAAGCCATGTCCAACTCAGAATTGATGGACATGCTCCACCTAAAGAAATCCAAGTCACTACGAGCCACGTGCTCTAGTAAGCTAAACCTCACCACAACAATAAATAGAACATGCTGGAAAGATAGATTCCTGTCACAGAGACTCCCCATGCTTTGGAACAAAATTCCAGATTACATCAGGCAGAGCCCCTCACTAACACTCTTCAAGAGAAACCTTGACGAGTGGATGGGTAACAGAAAACGCACCCCTGGGATCACTTCATTGGCTCTGCTTGACAGAGGATCAGTTAATTAATCAATGGGGTGACGAAAGCCAACACACTCTGGCTAGGCTTATAAATGCCCTCAGGCAGATAGCCTAGTACCTACCTATGAAGCTATGAACCTATGTGCACACATCATAGGTTCATAGGTTGGTACTAGGCTATCAACCCTTGGACCTATACAAGCCTAGCCATAACAATTCCCTGGCTATTTCTTCCCACACTCTTTACTTCCCTGGACCCCTGTCTAGTAGGGCAACTGATGTGATCCCCGGGGTGAAGTTCCTTTCTCCCATCCAATCATCAAGGTTCCTTTTGAAGAGGGCCAATGAGGCACTCTGCTTGACATGAATGGACAGTCTATTCCAGAGCCTGGGGAGTATCTGGGTCAGGAACCTATCCCTCCAGCATGTTTTGTTTATTGTGATGACAAGGTTTAGATCCCTGGAGAGTGTGGCTCTGAAGGATTGGGATTTCTTTAAGTGTAGAATGTCCAACAGCTCTGGGTTTGACATGGCCTTGTATGTTAAGCAAAGATCACCTCAGAGTAGACGATATGCGACAGAGTATAGCTGGAGCTTTTTAAAGCAGTCAGCATGGGGCATCTGCTTTAGGCCTGTGATTCTTTTAGTGTGGTATTTCTGTGACCTTTCTAGTTGTTGCAGATGTCTTGAGAGGTACATACCAAATGGGGCATTGTATTTTATAATGGGTCTAATGAGGGATGAGTACAGTGGGACAATGACCTCCTTTTTCTGGATGAAAAGCCCTTAGTGATGAGGTATGCCACATAGAAGGATTTCCTGACTGTTGTGGCGATGTGGTTATTGAAGGTGAGACCACTGTCCACCTGTGTCCCTAAGTCTCTTATCATACTTTCAGTGTTTAGAGTACTGCCACCTATGTGGTAATTCACAGGTACATGTTTTTTTCCCAAAGGGAATAACTATACATTTCTTGGCATTGAGCTTGAGCCCATGACTCTGGTACCAAGCATTTGTTTCTGTAAGGCCCTTTTGTAGAGTATCCACATCATTTGGGGATTCAGTAATGGCTCCCAGTTTGCAGTCATCTGCATACTTTGTTAGTCAGAGTCCCTTAGTGTTGGTCTGTACTTCAGAGAAGTAGATGCCAAACAAGAGAGGTCCCAGGACTGAACCCTGAGGTACTCCACTTGTCACTTGTTTGGAGCTGGACTTGGAGTCAGCTACTTTTACAGTGTGGGTTCTGTCAGTAAGCCAGTTGGCAACCCATCAAGTGACGTAGGGATTAATGCCCAGCTTAGTAAGTTTATCTATGATTCCAGAGTGGGGGATGGTGTCAAAGGCCTTGGAGAGGTCCAGATAGGCTGTGTGGACTGCCTTACCCTCGTCCACGGCTCTGGAGACTGATTCAAAGAAGTCAATCAGGTTCAGGAGACAACATAGGCCCTTCACGAACCCAAACTGGGTGGGGTCCAGTGTTCTAAGGTTGCCAATGTTTTTGTTTATAAGTTCCATGATAATACGTTCCATGGCCTTGCAGATCAGGCTTGTCAGACTGATGGGGTGGTAGTTCCTGGGATCCAAGGTGGATCCCCCCTTGTGGAGTGGGATAACTGTAGCTCTGCGCCACTCAGTGGGCATGAAGCCTGAGGTGAGGGTATGATTAAACATGACACTTAGGTGAGGTGTCAGTTCATTTTGTAGTTCATGTAGTACACAGCCCAGGATGTCATCTGGTCCCATGGATACTGTATTCTTAGCTTTGGAGAGTGTTTTTTATTTGTGTGGCCATTATTACCAGAATTTGGCAATCTTCCAGTATTGAGATGGGCCATTTAGGGGGTGAGAGGGTGTGAAGTTGACACTGAATCGATCTGGCCAGGATATTGGCAATATCCTTGGGATCAGTATATTTAATGCCATTCTGTTGTAGCTCAAAGCAGATCTGAGCATTGCCATTTAGATTCTTGACATAGTTATAGAATGCCTTGCGGTTGTTTTTAGAATCTTTGGAATTTTATTTTCGTAACTAGCTTTGGAGGATTTTATGAGGGATCTCATCTTCTTTCTGAGGCTGTTAAGGGAGTTTTTTGCATCCTGGGATTTTCCTCTTTTCTGCAACAGTTTATTCCTTTTGTTGTAAAGTTTGTTTATGGCAGGGGACCACCAGATTGGCTTCCTTTTTTTTTTGGAGGAGAGCATCTTGGTTCTATTTGGGATGGCAAGATTCATGCATGAGTGGATGTGCTTGTACAGTGCCTTAGTGTAGGACTCAGCAGTCAAATTTTCAGTTCCCGTGTGCATGGGTGTCATGAAGTTTATAACTTCTGACTTGAGTAGCATGAAGTTGGCTTTGGAGAAGTTTTTTATGGAGGTTTCTTTACTGGGGGGGTGGGATGTGGATGTTAAGGTTGATTCGCTTATGGTCTGACCTGACCAACGAGGGGGTGACCATAGGTGTGGAGCATCGATTTCCCATGTTGATAATGACCAGGTCTAGTATATTGGAACCCTGGTGGGACTATGGATTAGTTGATCCAGGGCATTGGAATTTATGAATTCCAAGAACCATTGGGCAAAGGTATTGGTACAAGAGTAGTTTTCCCAGTTAATGGCAGGGTAGTTGAAATCACCCAGTATTAGGATGTTTGGTTGTATATTAATATTTTCCAGTATGTTTAGAAAGGTGTAGTGAGAATCTTGGGGTATGGTGGAGGATCTGTAGCAAGCTACAATTTGGATTGCAGTTTTACCTAGTGTTAGTTGCACCTGGAGAATTTCAGATGCATTGTGTTGGGCAACTAACCTGGTGGTGTGAATATCCTTGGTGAGCATGGACACTCTTCCACCTTTAGTGTTTTGATCCTGGTTTGGTGGCCGAAAAGTGTGGTAAGAGTTGTAGCTTGGTATTTCAGGAGTTCTCTCTGGAGCCTTGAACCAGGTCTCAGTTACTGCACAGATATTGATGTTCTCCATTTTTAGGAGTGCCTCGAGAGAGTGCATTTTTAAGTTTAGATTTCTAGCATTGAGTAGTATTACCTTCAGATTTTGCATGCATGTACCTGTTACAGTGGTGGTTTTGTCCTTTGCCTAAAAAAGGCACTATAGGGGTGGCAACAGTCTTAGCCAGTAACGTGAATCCCAGGGGCAATAGGTGCAAACCATCTCTGGCAAAGCATTGTGGTCTGTTGATCATGTCGTCCCAGGCAGACAGATACCGGATCCCCTTTGAATGACACCAAAAGCTTAGCCAATTGATGAAGTCAATCATTTTGTCCTTATATTGTGGTATCATTCTGGGTGAAGGCAGGATGCTACTCAGGGCTAGGCTCATACTTGCCTGGGCCACATGATCTGAGAGCTCTTCCATGCCTCTTTTCATGTAGTCCAGGGAGGTACGTCTCAAGTCATTCACTCCAACATGGACAATGACAGAGTCATATTTGTACTTGTTGTGGAGTGACTTGAGTGCATGAGTTATGTGGCGGATCCTGGCACCCGACAGGCAGATCACTGTAATTTTCTCCTTGGTTAGCCTGGAGAGTGGGACATCAGTGTGCCTTACTATATAGTCACCTATGACTAAAGTGTTAGGCACGGTGTCTTGCCTTAGGGGCTGTTGCTGGGTGGCACATTGGTGGTGTGAGCTATGTGACACTTTGGTTGTGATTGGTGATTGTTTACATTTCAGCTTTGGAGGTCCTTGTTGCTTAGGCAGGTTACAGTTAAGGGCCTCTGCATATGTGGATTTAGTGTTGCTATGTGTGGGTGTTGGTGGTGTGAGTTTAGAAGGGCTATGTGTTGCTTGAGGTGTATTGCGGGTGTTAACCTTCTTCTCTTGACTGTCTAGCACAGTCTTGGGTGGAGAGAGCTTTGCTTCCAGTTTGGCTATGTAAGTGCATCTCTCACAGGTTGTAGTGTTGGGTAGTAGGAGGAGAGGGTTGTCTGTGTACATGAGGCAATTGCTGCATTGCCCCAGTATGCCTCATTTCAGTGTTCAGACACGTGCATGCATTGTTACAGTGTGCAGACATGTGCATGCATCATTACAGTGTTCAGACATGTGCATACATCATTACAGTGTTCAGACACATGCAGACATATTTTAAATGTAAATAATAAACAGAAGAGACAAGCATATTTCCCTGAGATACATGTAAGGGTATGGTAAAGGGAACAATCTTCCCATGTTATGAAGTCATGCCTTCTGGATGGTTAAAAATATCACGTGGTAGTATCAGATGAAACATTGTGGCTCTTCAGAATACACAGAAAGAGGTTTTGATAGGTCAGGCAACACAATGACCTGATAAACTCCTCATATTTCAGCTTATATCAAGCAGCCCTCTCTCTGTCTGTCCCATGGCTAGGTTGAAAGCCATGCTGTGTTTGGAGATCAGATTATTATCACAAGTGTTGTAAGACCTGTGAATTAATATATTCCTCCTAATTTTGACCAGAGGAGAATGGAGTTCAGCTGAATGAAAGCTACTGAGGAGAGTGGATGCGTCACCCTTGTGCAAGGAAAGATATAACTGTTTCCAAATGCATGGCAGATAACACTGTTTGACTGGGTATTAATTAGAAAGGTTTTAGGAAATGGCATTCAGATGCACAGTGTTAAAATATTCAGGAAGTAGAAGAATTTAGTTCATCCTCAATGATAATGTAAATATCCCCACCTCATTTCTCTGGATACTGTCAGTGTAGAATTAGAATCTATTGGCTCTGTCTGCTTGGATTTCCTCCAGATATTCAAATTTGTCTCACCTTCCAAATATGTACTGGTTAACTGACTACCCTAAAATCTCCATACAACATTTACTTCTGCCCTTGTGACCCTTGTGGTCCAGGTCATGGCTGAGGGTGGTCTAAAACAGAACTACTCACATATTCAGTTAACAAATGAATAAAGTTATAAATCTATATAATCTGTCTTGAGTTAGAGAGTCCAAATATAAAATGCTTAAAGACTCATGAGTAAGAACTGTAGGTTTCAGAAACATTCATTTTCGTATTTTGTACAATCAGTAGTCTTACAGGCATCTTGTGCTTGGGGAAACGTAAGTAATTTAACATATGAATTATGACAGCATCCAAGGTTAAAACACACACAAGACTACCTTTAGTCAAATACAAAAGGAAACGGAACCATACTCGTTCATTCTTGCAGATATTTGTTTTACATACCTCGTCAAAAATCCCATTTTCAGATACGAGCGTTTTACGAGCATTGATATTGATTGCCAGGGTGTATCGTCCATGCTGGAATAAAAGCTGTAAATGCAAAACAAATGCTCAGAAACTGAACAGTGTTTAAGAATTCTCATACTTTAACAATTGTGAGTATTAGAAATATCCATGTCTTTTTAAAGCCTATACTGCAAGGGAAATTAATGAAATGTACCCAGGTGCAATGCACCATCCCAACAGACCTGTTACAGTCTGTAGCCTGCAAAACAATAATTTATAAAACCAGAGGAAAGGATGCAGCAATACGCAACTGCAGTAAGTTAGTTCTTTGTGTGTATCTCTGTGTACCAGGCAAAGGGACACAAGTTATAACCACTTCTAACATGTAACCACATATAACATACAGGTTTCACTGGTGAGGGTTATTATTTGCATTTGTTAGATGGGATAGTCTGTCTAGGCAAAGAACCTCTTTTCAGCAGAAGCCCAGGGAGAAAAGCTCCAGTGATTAGAATTACAATGCAATAAGCAAAGATTAAATGTAGAAAAAAACATAGTACATGGGATAGGATATGGCTTACCAGAGTTAGTAAAGTTTCATTAGATGTCAAAATGATATCATGAACAGAGTTTTGTAAAGTCAAACAACTTCTTTTAGTAGTGTAAGAGATAATTTACATGAAGTAATTTACACATTTTTGCTAGTGGAGTTAAAACTCCTGGTATTCAAGTTACTTTAACTCTTGAAAGGGTTCACCTGTTGTTATCCAGTTATTTGCCAGTGTTTTGGCTGGGCTGCATAGTTGGATTGTATTTCACATCCATGATTTTATGATGAGACTTTAATATCGTTCTGGAAGCAGACATGGACAGATCACAATGTATTAGGGAGCATTTTAAAGGAGGGCCTACATGATTTGTGCCTGTACAACCCTTGGCCCACTGAAAACACAGGAATTCCCGGGTGTACCTTTTCATCTCCTAGTTCACGTTTCATAGCTACATTGATGGCTTGCTTATCCTCCTTTCTTAATTATCATGTAACATTTTATATGTTCTACTAATTATCCCTTTTTAACAGCAGCTTCTGTTCTAGATTGCACTAGAAACTCTGCCAGTGCTGGTCTTTTGCTTCTGACCCCCTACTTCATTCATGTACACCCAGGTTAGCTGATCACACCTGAATGTGTCACATATCATACAAGAAATTACAAAATAACCCACAAAAATATGCACAAAATTAAATGTAGATCTTTAACTAAGATCTTCATGTCATACTCTGACTGTTGGTATTCAGACTTGCTTGCATGTAGCAATAAAAACACATTACTTCAGTTGTGGTGTTGCTGTGACAGGGCAATAATCAGATTAATAAAAATACTGATTTCCCACTGGTAAGGACTAAAGAAAAGCACTGTGTAGTGAATTTTGATGAGATTATGCACACATCAGTTATCAATAACAATGAAGAGTAGTGTCTTGTACTGAGAAGGGAAGCTAGATTTTGTCATTTTCATACAATAAAAAAGGTGTTTCCAAGTAACTAAACATGTATGCTGTGATGCAGCAGCCCTGGATTAATATTCTGATGTTAATACACTCAAATCATGCTGTGATGCAGCAGCACTGGATTAATATTCTGATGTTAATACATCTGAATCATGCTGTGATGTAGCAGTGCTGGATTAATATTCTGATGTTAATATACCCGAATCATGCTGTGATGCAGCAGCACTGGATTAATATTCTAATGTTAATACACCCGAATCATGCTGTGATGCAGCAGCACTGGATTAATATTCTAATGTTAATACACTCGAATCATGCTGTGATGTAGCAGTGCTGGATTAATATTCTGATGTTAATATTGCTGTGATGTAGCAGTGCTGGATTAATATTCTGATGTTAATACAACCAAATCATGCTGTGATGCAGCAGCACTGGATTAATAATCTAATGTTAATACACTCAAATCATGCTGTGAGGCAGCAGCACTGGATTAATATTCTAATGTTAATACACTCGAATCATGCTGTGATGCAGCAGCACTGGATTAATATTCTGATGTTAATACACCCGAATCATGCTGTGATGCAGCAGCACTGGATTAATATTCTAATGTTAATACACTTGAATCATGCTGTGAGGCAGCAGCACTGGATTAATATTCTGATGTTAATACACTCGAATCATGCTGTGAGGCAGGAGCACTGGATTTATATTGTAATGTTAATACACTCGAGTCATGCCGTGAGGCAGGAGCACTGGATTAATATTGTAATGTTAATACACTCGAATCATGCCGTGAGGCAGGAGCACTGGATTAATATTGTAATGTTAATATACCTGAATCATGGTGTGATGCAGCAGTACTGGATTAATATTCTGATGTTAATACACTCAAATCATGCTGTGAGGCAGCAACACTGGATTAATATTCTGATGTTAATACACTCGAGTCATGCCGTGAGGCAGGAGCACTGGATTAATATTGTAATGTTAATATACCTGAATCATGCTGTGATGCAGCAGTACTGCATTAGTATTCTGATGTTAACACACCCAAATTCCAGGGGGTTAACAAATGCAAATCAAGCAGAAATTAAAGGTTGTTGCTGCAATCCAGAGAGCAAACATTACAGTATAATGTTGCACCTTATCTGTCCAATGATGTCTTTCTTTGCTGGGCTGAATGCTGTATTCATTCAGCTGTGCAAAATACATAGGGAGGCTATATAAATCCAGCTGCACAAATGTGCACTAGTAAAAACAGTTCATTTTTTAATTTTCTTATATCTTTTTTTTTATCAGTATCAAAACACTGCCTAATGTAAAAAGCTGCCGAACCAGTCCTATGAGCAAAACATAGACTGATGTAGAGGAGTTTCAATATCTTGTAAGACTGGTTTTTGCAAAGGTGAAAGCGTATTTCAGTCAGCTGGTTAGAGGAATTATATGAACAATGTGTAAGAAACACATTTTAGAGTCTTATTGTGAAAGCAATGTAGAGTGAAAGCAATGTAATTTTTAATCAACAGCAAAATGCTGTATGTTGCATCTGCATGGTGATTTTTCTACTTTGAAACTTATGAAGCCACTTTACATCAAAGGATCATAGGAGGTTACTAGAGTAATGACCCCAGGGCCCTTATAAGCCTAGCTAAGTTTTACCCTTAATTCCCTGATCAGCACCTATCATGCCTGTCCAAGAGAGACATAGATGGAATCCCTGGGGTGAATTTATGGTTACCCATCCAATCATGCAGATTGCATTTGAAGAGGGCCAATGAGGTGCTCTGTTTGACATGAAGTGGGAGTCTGTTCCAAAGGTGTGGAAACCTCTGGGAGACAAATCTGTCCCTCCAGCAGGTTCTATTAATGTCATATACCAGGTTAAGGTCTTTAGAGCGAGTAACCCATGTACCATGTGACTTACAGATATGCAGCATTTCAACTAAAGCAGGGTCAGGGATTTTCTTATATGCAAGGCAGGGATCACCTCTAAGTGCTCTGTATGAAACAAAATAAAGTGACAGTGATTTCAGATTATCCACATAGGACAGATGCTGAAGACTTTGAATTTTCCTTGTAAGTAACCTTTATGGTTTCTCTAGTTGGTGCAGGTGGTTGGAAAGGTACATACCAAAAGGGGCATTGTACTCAATTATTGGCCTGATGAGGGAAGAGAACAGGGAGGTTATAACTTTTTTCTGGAGGCAATGCCCTTACATATGAGATGAGAAATATAGAATGCCCTTCTTACCACAGTGGAGACATGGTGATCAAAGGTAAGGTTGCTGTCAACCTGTGTGCCCAGGTCTCTCACCGCTGAATGCATACTTAGGGTGTTGTTATTGATGTGGTAGTTAGCGGGAGCATCACTCTTACTGAAAAGATGATAATATATTTTTGCACTGAGTTTAAGGCCACGACTTTGCAACAGTCATTTGTTTGTGTAAGACCCTCTTGAAGGATGTTGACATCATTAGGAAATTCTATGATCGCTCCCTGTTTGCAGTCATCAGCAAACTTTGTCAGCCACAGACCTTTAGTTTTTGCTTGAACTTCAGAGAAATAGATTCCAAACAGTAGGGGTCCCAGAACTGAACCCTGTGGAACACCAGTGGCTACAGGTCTGCTGTTTGAGGTGGATTCCCCTATTTTGACTATATGGCTTTTATCAGTGAGCCAGTTAGTGACCCATCTAATGATATGCGAGTTGATGCCTAGCTGGGTGAGTTTGTCAATTATGCCTGAGTGGGGGATAGTGTCAAAGGTCTTGACTAAGTCTAGGTAGGCTGCATTGTCTTGTAGAAGTCCAGCAGGTTTAACAGACCTGATCTCCCTTTGACGAATCCAAATTAAGTAGGGTCACATGTTTGGAGGTTACCATTGTCATTGCTGATAAGGTCCATGATGATTCTCTCCATGGCCTTGCAGATAAGGCTAATAGGTCTATAATTCCTGGGGTCAGCTGAAGCACCACCTTTGTACAAGGAGTAACAGTGGCCTTTTTCCATTCAGCTGGGAGAAATTCAGTTCTTACACTATGATTGAAAAGAGTACCCAATGGCATTGCTAATCCTTGTATCAGCCTATGTAGGACAGAGCCTGGGATGTTATCAGGTGCCATGGATGCTGTATTTTTGACCTTAAAGAGGGCATTCGTGACCTGCTCTTTAGAGATACAGGGTAGAGGACAGGTTTTATGGATGTGTTGGGATAAGCGTGGTGGAGAAAGAGGAGTGAAGTTTTCACAAAACCGTCAGCTAACAGGTTACCAATGTCCACAAGCTTGATATATGTGGTATCATTAGCTACTAGTTTGGCACAAATCTGGGCCTTTTCTTTTAGGTTTTGGATATAACTAAAGAACGCCTTAAGGTTGTCCTTAGTTGTGGGAGCTAATCTGGATTCATAGTTTGCTTTGGAAGACTTCACAAGGAGCCTAATTTGCTTGTTTAGGCTGAGGAGGGAGTGTTTCCAGTTTGGTTCTAGCTCCCTCTTACTCTTAGACAGCAATTTCTTCCTCTTATTGTAAAGCCTGTTAATGGCAGTTGTCCGCCCGACAGGTTTGCTCTTCCTTGAGGAGCTTGTTTTGGTCCTATCAGGTATTGCTGAATCAATGCAGTTGTTCAACTCTCCCAGAAGGATGTGTTTTGCATGACTGAATCCTGTATTCATTTAAATGAGAAAAGAATAGCATCAAAAGGGTCAGTGAAACAGAATATTGAAAGCCCACCCTAAAACTGTAACATTGAAAGCCCACCCTAAAAATGTAACATTGAAAGCCCACACTAAAAATATAACATTGAAAGCCCACACTAAAAATGTAACATTGAAAGCCCACACTAAAAATGTAACATTGAAAGCCCACACTAAAAATGTAACATTGAAAGCCCACACTAAAAATGTAACATTGAAAGCCCACACTAAAAATGTAACATTGAAAGCCCACACTAAAAATGTAACATTGAAAGCCCACACTAAAAATGTAACATTGAAAGCCCACACTAAAAATGTAACATTGAAAGCCCACACTAAAAATGTAACATTGAAAGCCCACACTAAAAATATAACATTGAAAGCCCACACTAAAAATGTAACATTGAAAGCCCACACTAAAAATGTAACATTGAAAGCCCACACTAAAAATGTAACATTGAAAGCCCACACTAAAAATGTAACATTGAAAGCCCACACTAAAAATGTAACATTGAAAGCCCACACTAAAAATATAACATTGAAAGCCCACACTAAAAATATAACATTGAAAGCCCACACTAAAAATATAACATTGAAAGCCCACACTAAAAATGTAACATTGAAAGCCCACACTAAAAATGTAACATTGAAAGCCCACACTAAAAATGTAACATTGAAAGCCCACACTAAAAATGTAACATTGAAAGCCCACACTAAAAATGTAATATTGAAAGCCCAGACTAAAAATGTAACATTGAAAGCCCACACTAAAAATGTAACATTGAAAGCCCACACTAAAAATGTAACATTGAAAGCCCACACTAAAAATATAACATTGAAAGCCCACACTAAAAATATAATATTGAAAGCCCATACTAAATCTGCTGTATGAATGTGGTTTTCATAAAGAAAATATGTTCATGAGGAAGCAACATTTAGTATTATGGTACTGATACTATTTTCTAATAGCAACAATTGAGAAGTAAGAGGCAAATACAGGCAAGAAGATGATTTCACTACATTTCACATGACTGCAACCATCATTTGCTGCAGTGTGTCTTTGCATGTACTTATAGAGGCTCATGATTTTTTATTTTGCAGATAATTTTAATAAAAATATGTTCAGTACAGAAAAAGTACATTCATGGGGAAGCAACAGAGAGTAATTGTGATACTAGTATATTTACAATCACTGTTCATCTGTGGACATTATCACTTGTACACAAATGCACACTTATAAAGAAGGTCATGGGGAGGTAAAGTATTACAGTCTTGGGGTGGTAACAAAGTATTACAGTCATGGTGAAGTAAAGTATTACAGTCATGGTGAGGTAACAAAGTATTACAGTCTTGGGGTGGTAACAAAGCATTACATTCTTGGGGAAGTAACAAAGGATTACAGTCATAGGGGTAACAAAGTATTACAGTCTTGGAGAGGTAAAGTATTACAGTCATGAAGAGGTAACAAAGTATTACAGTCTTGGGGAGGTAACAATGTATTACAGTAATGGAGAGGTAAAGTATTACAATCATGGTGAGGTAACAAAGTATTGCAGTCTTGGGGTGATAACAAAGTATTACAGTCTTGGGGTGGTAACAAAGTATTACAGTCATGGAGAGGTAACAAAGTATCACAGTCTTGGGGTGGTAACAAAGTATTACAGTCTTGGGGAATTAAAGTATTACAGTCATGGCGAGGTAAGGTATTACAGTCATGGCGAGGTAGCAAAGTATTACAGTCTTGGGGTGGTAAAGTATTACAGTCTTGGGGAGGTAACAAAGTATTACAGTCATAGAGACGTACAAAGTATTACAGTCATGGGAAGGTAACAAAGTATTACAGTCTTGGGGTGGTAACAAAGTATTACAGTCTTGGGGTGGTAACAAAGTATTACAGTCATGGCAAGGTAAAGTATTACAGTCATGGCGAGGTAACAAAATATTACAGTCTTGGGGTGGTGACAAAGTATTACAGTCTTGAGGAGGTGAAAAAGTATTACAGTCATAAGAAGGTAACAAAGTATTACAGTCTTGGGGCGGTAACAAAGTATTACATTATTGGGGAGGTAACAAAGTATTACAGTCGTGGGGGTAACAAAGTATTACAGTCTTGGGGAGGTAAAGTATTACAGTCATGGTGAGGTAACAAAGTATTACAGTCATGAAGAGGTAACAAAGTATTACTGTCTTGGGGAGGTAACAATGTATTACAGTAATGGAGAGGTAAAGTATTACAGTCATGGGGAAGTAAAGTATTACAGTCATGGCGAGGTAAAGTATTACAGTCATGGGGAAGTAACAAAGTATTACAGTCATGGCGAGGTAAAGTATTACAGTCATGCAGAGGTAGCAAAGTATTACGGACTTGGGGTGGTAACAAAGTATTACAATCTTGGGGAGGTAAAGTATTACAGTCATGGTGAGGTAAAGTATTACAGTCATGGCGAGGTAACAAAGTATTACAGTCTTGGGGTGGTAACAAAGAATTACAGTCTTGGGGAGGTAAAGTATTACAGTCATGGTGAGGTAACAAAGTATTGCAATCATGGGAAGGTAACAAAGTATTACAGTCTTGGGGTGGTAAAGTATTACAGTCATGGCGAGGTAAAGTATTACAGTCTTGGGGTGGTAAAAAAGTATTACAGTCTTGGGGAGGTATCAAAGTATTACAGTCATGGCAAGGTAAAGTGTTACAGTCATGGTGAGGTAACAAAGTATTACAGTCTTGGGGAGGTAACAAAGTATTACAGTCATGGACAAGTAAAAAAGTATTACAGTCATGAGAAGGTAACAAAGTATTACAAGCTTGGGGTGGTAACAAAGTATTACATTCTTTGGGAGGTTCATAGGTTCATAGGTAGGTACTAGGCTATTGGCCCTAGGGCCTATACAAGCCTAGCCAAAAATGTACCCTGGCTTTCGCCACCCAAGAAAATTATTTTCCTGTGCCCCTGTCAAGCAGAACCACAGAAGTGATCTCCGGGGTGAATTTCCTATTACCCATCCAATCATCAAGATTTTTCTTGAAGAGTGCTAATGAGGAGCTCTATTTGACATAGATAGGTAGTCTGTTCCAGAGTATGGGAAGTCTCTGGGACAGGAATCTATCCCTCCAGCATGTTCTGTTTATTGTGGTGACAAGGTTTAGGTCCCTAGACTGTGGAGCTCGGATGGATTGGGATTTCTTTAAGTGGAGCATGTCCAACAGCTCTGGGTTTGACATAGCTTTGTATATTAGGCAGAGATCGCCTCTGAGTAAGCGATATGCGATGGAGTAAAGCTGGAGTTTTTTGAGATGGTCTGCATAAGGCATCTGTTTGAGGCCAGTAATCCTCTTTGTGAGGTATTTTTGCGGCCTTTCCAGTTGTTGTAGATATCTTGTGAGGTACATACCAAAAGGGGCATTGTACTCTATCATGGGTCTAATGAGTGATGAGTAGAGGGGAACAATGACCTCTTTTTTTTCTGGATGAGAAACCTTTTGTGATGAGGTGTGCCACATAGAAGGATTTCCTGACCACTTTGGCGATGCGATTATCAAAGGAGAGACTACTGTCCACCTGTGTCCCAAGGTCTCTTATCACACTTTTGGTGTTAAGTAAACTACCGTCTATGTGGTAGTTCATGAGTACAGAATTTTTACCAAAGGGGATGACAATGCACTTTTTGGCATTGAGCTTGAGACCATGTCTTTGAAACCAGGTATCTGTCTCAGTGAGGCCCTTTTGTAGGATGTCCACATCATTAGGAGTTTCAATTATGGCTCCTAGTTTGCGGTCATCTGCGAATTTAGTTAGCCAAATACCTTCTGTGTTAGCCTGTACTTCAGAGAAGTTGATACCAAACAGGAGAGGACCCAGGACTGAACCCTGTGGTACTCCACTTGTCACTGGTCTGAAGTCTGATTTGGAGTCTGCTACTTTCACAGTGTGGGTTCTTTCAGTAAGCCAGTTGGCAACCTATCTTGTGACATAGGGATTTATACCTAGTTTAGTGAGTTTATCTATAATTCCAGAGTGTGGGATGGTGTCAAACACCTTGGCGAGATCTAGATAGGCTGTGTGAACCACCTTACCCTCATCTATGGCTTTGGTGACTACTTCAAAGAAGTCTATCAGGTTTAGGAGACATGATCTGCCTTTTACAAACCCAAACTGTGTGGGGTCCAGGGTTTGGAGATCTCCAATGTCTTTGTTTATGAGTTCCATGATGATACGTTCCATGGCCTTGCAGACGAGACTCATCAGGCTAATGGGGCGGTAGTTCCTGGGGTCTGTTGTGGCCCCCCCTTTGTGGAGTGGGATAATTGTCGGGGTGTGCCATTCAATGGGCACAAAGCCTGAGGTGAGGCTATGATTGAACATGTTACTTAGGTGGGGTGCCAGTTCATTCTGTAGTTCATGTGGAAGGCAGCCTGGGATGTTGTCAGGTCCTACAGATGCTGTGTTCTTGGCTTTGGAGAGTGAAGTTTTTACCTGTGCAGCCGTGATTACAGGAACTTTGCATTCTTCCATATAAAGATGGGCCCTTTAGGGGGTGAGATGGGGGTAAAGTTAGCCTGTCTGCCAGGATGTTGGCAATATCAGTTGGTTCTGTATATTTAGTGTCATTGTGCTGTAACTCAGAGCAGATCTGAGTGTTGCCATTGAGATTTTTGACATAGCTATAGAATGCTTTGTGGTTGCCTTTAGAATCAGTGGCAATTTTGCTTTTATAACTAGCTTTGGAGGATTTTATGAAGGATCTCAGCTTCTTACTGAGGCTGACCAGGGAGTTCCTCCAATTGTGGGATTTTACTCTTTTTTGCAACAGTTTCTTTCTTCTGTTGTAGAGTTTGTTCATGGCAGCAGACCACCAGATTGTCTTCCTTTTTTTGGAGGATAGCATCTTGGTTCTGTTAGGGATAGCACGATCCATGCACTCGTGTAAGTGCTTATAAAGTGCATTTGTGTAGGATTCAGCAGTCATACCTCTATTGTCCATCTGCATGGGTGACATGAAGTTTGCCACTTCTGTCTTAAGAAGCGTGAAGTTAGCTTTGGAGAAATTTTTTACAGTTGTTTTCCTAATGGGGGGTGGGAGCGGGATGTGGATGTCTAGGGTGATTAGCTTGTGGTTGGATCTGACCAATGAGGAGCTGACCTCTGGTGTGGAACACCGGTCACCCATGTTGGTGATGACCAGGTCTAGGATATTGCTGCCTCTGGTGGGGGTGTGGATAAGTTGATCCAAAGCGTTGGAATTGATGATTTCCAGAAAACGTTGAGCAAAAGAGTTGGTACATGAGTAGTTTTCCCAGTTAATGGTGGGGTAGTTGAAATCACCCATTATTAGAGTGTTGGGTTGTACCTTAATATTTTCCAGTGTATCAAGAAGAGTGGGAATCCTGGGGCATGGTGAGGGGTCTGTAGCAAGCTACAATCTGGATTGTGGTTTTGCCCGGAGTTAGTTGAACTTGGATAATGCATTATGCTGAGCAACTAGCCTGGAGGTGTGGATATCCTTAATGAATATGGACACGCCTCCACCTTTAGTGTTTCGGTCTGGGTTTGGTGGCCGAAAGGTGTGGTATGAATTATAGCCTGGTAATGCAGGAGTGCTCTCTGGAGCTTTGAGCCATGTCTCTGTCACTGCACAGATGTCAGTGTTCTATATTTTAAGGAGTGCCTCGAGTGAGTGCATTTTGAGGTTTAGACTTCTAGCATTGAATAGCATTACCCTCAGATTTTGCTTGCTTGTACCTGTTACGGTGGTGAATTTGTCATTTGAACCTTGCCTAAAAAAGGCACTATAGTGGTGGCAAAAGCCTTTGCCAGTATCCGGAATCCCAAAGGCGACAGGTGCAGGCCACCTCTGGCAAAGCAGCGTGGTCTGTTGATCATGTCATCCCAGGCAGACAGATATTGGATTCCCTTAGAATGACACCAGAAGCTTAGCCAATTGTTAAAGTCAATCATTTTGTCCTTCTACTGTGGTGTCATTCTGGGTGATGGCAGGATGCTACTCAGGGCTAGGGTCATACCGGTCTGGGCTACAAGATCAGAGAGCTCCTCCATGCCTCTTTTCCTGTAGTCCAGGGAGGTATGTCTCAGGTCATTCACACCAACATGGACAATGACAGAGTCATATTTGTACTTGTTGTGGAGTGACCTGAGTGTGTGCGTTATGTGGCAGATCCTGGCACCTGACAGGCGGCTGACAGTAAATTTTTCCTTGTTTAGCCTGGTGAGTGGAACATCAGTGTGCCTGACTATAGTCTCACCTATGACTAGAGTGTTGGGTACATTATGCCTTATGGGCTGTAGTTGAGTGGCACACTGAGTATGTGGGCTATGTGTCATTTGGGTTGTGTTGGGGGGGGTGGAGGTTGCTTACATTTCTGCTTTGGAGGTCTCTGTTGTTTGGGCAGATTACTACTGAGAGCCTCAGTGAATGTAGGTGTGTGTTTTGTGGTTCTGTGTGTGTGTGTTTTGGTGGTGTAGGTTTTGAGGGACTATGTGATGCGTGTGGTGCGGTGCAAGTGTTTACCTTCTCCTCTTGACTGTCTAGGCCAGTCTTTGGTAAAGAGAGCTTTGCTTCCAATTTGGCTATATAAGTGCATCTCTCACAGGTCGCAGTGTTGGGTGGTAGGAGGAGAGGGTTGTCTGTGTAAATGAGGCAATTGCTGCATTGTCCCAGGATGCCCAGATTCATCAGATAGACAGGAGAAAACACCGGGAGCTGACCTTTAGACATGCCTGAATAGGTGCTTATTTATTAAGTACTAAAAACTGTTTTCCTCTAGACAAGTGAGGAAAGTTGAGTGCTGTAGTACTTTGTAACTTATTTAGTGCTTACAATGAGTTCTGAACAAGTGCTGAGATCAAAGAAACAGATGAGTGCTAAAACTAAAAAGCTGGCTAGTTGCAAGGGAAATTTTGAAACAAAGTATTACAGTCATGGGGGGGTAACAAAGTATTACAGTCTTGGGGAGGTAAAGTATTACAGTCATGGAGAGGTAAAGTATTACAGTCATGGTGAGGTAACAAAGTATTACAGACATGAAGAGGTAACAACGTATTACAGTCTTGAGGAGGTAACAATGTATTACAGTAATGGAGAGGTAACAAAGTATTACAGTCATGGGGAGGTAAAGTATTACAGTCTTGGGGTGGTAACAGAGTATTACAGTCTTGGGAGGTAACAAAGTATTACAGTCATGGAGAGGTAGCAAAGTATTACAGTCTTGGGGTGGTAACAAGTTATTACAGTCTTGGGGCAGTAACAAAGTATTACAGTCATGGCGAGGTAAAGTATTACAGTCATGGCGAGGTAACAAAGTATAACAGTCTTGGGGTGGTAACAAAGTATTACAGTCTTGGGGAGGTAACAAAGTATTATAGTCATGGAGAGATAAAGTATTACAATCATGGGAAGGTAACAAAGTATTACAGTCTTGGGGTGGTAACAATGTATTTCAGTAATGGAGAGGTAAAGTATTACAGTCATGGGGTGGTAAAAAAGTATTACTGGCTTGGGGAGGTAAAGTATTACAGTCATGGAGAGGTAACAAAGTATTACCATCTTGGGGAGGTAAAGTATTACAGTCATGGACAGGTAACAAAGTATTACAGTCATGGTGAGGTAACAAAGTATTACCATCTTGGGGAGGTAACAAATTATTACAGTCATGGAGAGGTAACAAAGTATTACAGTCATGGTGAGGTAACAAAGTATTACCATCTTGGGGAGGTAACAAATTATTACAGTCATGGAGAGGTAACAAAGTATTACAGTCATGGTGAGGTAACAAAGTATTACCATCTTGGGGAGGTAACAAAGTATTACAGTCTTGATGCTTTCACTGCTGTTGCTCAACATTTGCAGCCAGTATTAATTGCAGCAAGCCAATGTACACTTGTAAAAAGATGATCATGAGAAACCAATATACAACATCACCCCAGTACTTTGACAAGTTGTCTTCAGAAACACCCTAGAGTTGTCAGTTACAGTCAAATATAGACAAGTGAAATATATCACTGTGTTACATGACACAAGATACTGCTGGCTGCAGTTTTTGCATGTGGCTGTAGGAGCTCACATCTTCTTAATTTGCAGATCATGCTTTATTCTAGCAAAAATATTTCAATGCAGGAAAAATATGATCATTGCAAAGAAAACTAGAGCACTATAGTCTTGATTCTTTGATGACCACTATTGTCTAAGGCTTCATAATTAGTAGCAGCAGCTAAACACAGGCAAGATGGGTGGCTGCGGTGGTGCAGCAGTTAGCGTTGTCGCCTCACAGCAAGAGGCTCTTTGGTTCGATCCTCGGCTGGGGTGCCTTCTGTGCAGAGTCTGCATGTCCTCCCTGTGGTCATGTGGGTTTTCTCTGGGTGCTCCGGTTTCCTCCCACATCCCAAAGACATGCTGTAGGTGGATTGGACACTCTAAATTGGCCCTAGGCATGAGTGTGGCTTCTGTAGAAGGTTGGGCACCGGGCTGGAAACTCGACACCGTAAAACTCCACTGCCAGTCATGAGACAACATGTAATCCGCTGTGGTGACCCCTAACTGGGAAAAGCCAAAGAAGAAGAAGCTAAACATAGACAAGATGTACATCTTACCTCCTCTTACATAATTATAAATACAATTTGCTGCAAGCTTAGCATGTGGATAATACAGATAATATAGTACTGCCAGACATGTTGACTGGATGCAGCGTTAGATTTTGCTGAATACTTTATTCATTCTGCAGAACAAAGTACTACATCATGGGTCAATAAGGTACAGTATCTGAAGGCTATACTAACTCTACCATGCAGATGCACTATAAAATGATCATGGGAAATAACATGCATCATTATGAGTCAGATGTTCTGACAACTTACCTTATGTGATAGCAGTAAAATAATATCCAAATATGGGCGAAAGAAACTGGGTTTAATTTAATTTCCTTTAGCTTTATATGACTATGGATATCATATGGAGCAGTGTTGTCCTATGTCCTACTGCTGCAAGCCATCTCATCTTCTACCATGAACATGATTTCCCTTGAGTAAGGAATCTACTGCAATTTCTTTTATAGCTAAATGTGTGCCTACCTGGTAATAAGATCAAGCCAGAGAACTAATATTTGTATTCAGCTGTTTCACATTCATATTATCAATATCCTATATTAACAATTACTGGATGTGTTTATATATTCAGCTGTTTCACATTCATATACTCAACATCCTGTAGTAACAATTACTGGATGCATTTATATATTCAGCTGTTTCACATTCATATTATCAACATCCTATAGTAACAATTACTGGATGTGTTTATATATTCAGCTGTTTCACATTCATATACTCAACATCCTGTAGTAACAATTACTGGATGTATTTATATATTCAGCTGTTTCACATTCATATTATAAACATCCTGTAGTAAGAATTACTGGATGTGTTTATATGTTCAGCTGTTTCACATTCATATTATCAACATCCTGTAGTAAGAATTACTGAATGTGTTTATATATTCAGCTGTTTCACATTCATATTATCAACATTCTGTAGTAACAATTACTGGACGTGTTTATATATTCATCTGTTTCACATTCATATTATCAACATCCTGTAGTAACAATTACTGGATGTGTTTATATGTTCAGCTGTTTCACATTCATATTATCAACATCCTGTAGTAACAATCACTGGATGTGTTTACATATTCAACTGTTTCACATTCAAATTATCAACACCCTGTAGTAACAATTAGTGGATGTGTTTATATATTCATCTGTTTCACATTCATATTATCAACATCCTGCAGTAACAATTACTGGATGTGTTTATATATTCAGCTGTTTCACATTCAAATTATCAACATGCTGTAGTAACAATTACTGGATGTGTTTATATATTCATATGTTCATAGGTTCACAGGTAGGTACTAGGCTATCGGCCCTGGGGCCTATACAAACCCAGCCAAAAAGGTACCCTGGCTTTTGCCACCCAAGAAAATTATTTTCCTGTGCCACTGTTGAGCAGAGCCATAGAGGTGATCTCCGGGATGAATTTCCTATTTCCCATCCAATCATCAAGATTTTTCTTGAAGAGTGCTAATGAGGAGCTTTGTTTGATATAGATAGGTAGTTTATTCCAGAGTATGGGAAATCTCTGGGACAGGAATCTATCCCTCTAGCATGTTCTGTTTATTGTGGTGATATAGCTGGATGTGTTTATATATTCAGCTGTTTCACATTCATATTATCAACATCCTGTAGTAACAATTACTGGATGTGTTTATATATTCAGCTGTTTCATATTCATATTATTAACATCCTGTAGTAACAATCACTGGATGTGTTTATATATTCAGCTGTTTCACATTCATATCATGAACATCATGTAGTAACAATCACTGGATGTGTTTATATGTTCAGCTGCTTCACATTCATATTATCAACATCCTGTAGTAACAATTACTGGATGTGTTTATATGTTCAGCTGCTTCACATTCATATTATCAACATCCTGTAGTAACAATTACTGGATGTGTTTATATATTCAGCTGTTTCACATCCATATTATCAACATCCTGTAGTAAGAATTACTGGATGTGTTTATATATTCAGCTTTTTTACATTCATATTATCAACATCCTGTAGTAAGAATTACTGGATTTGTTTATATATCCAGCTGTTTCACATTCATATTATGAACATGCTGCAGTAACAATTACTGGACCTGTTTATATATTCAGCTGTTTCACATTCATATACTCAACAGCCTGTAATAAGAATTACTGGACCTGTTTATATATTCAGCTGTTTCACATTCATATACTCAACAGCCTGTAATAAGAATTACTGGATCAGTTTATATATTCAGCTGTTTCACATTCATATACTCAACAGCCTGTAATAAGAATTACTGGATGTGTTTACAGTCTGACTAATTTGTCTAGGTGAACCACAGAACAAATCCTGGATGGGCTGACAACTAATACATTAAAGGAGATGATCCTCTTAGATGAAAGTGCTATCTGCTGGCACACCACATATAACTACCCACAGCTCCAAACCTTGTGTTTTCATCTCACACAGCTAATGAAGATATCTATCATAATATAAATGACTACAGGCAGGGAAAACATCAACAACTGGGTACTTGTATCAAACTTAGAAAACGTCTCATTTTCCCGTACTCTGATTTGACTCATTAAGTGATCATTCACCCACCATTGCCTACAGAAAAAAGCCTCAACACCAACAATACACAAATGCAAACAGTCCCATAAGACATGTAACTTGAATACATCTGCCTCTGTGCCTACATTAGAATCAGCTAACTGACAGCCGTGTTGATGTCTCAATACAGACAATGTTTTATGCTTTTCAGTTTTTCATTTATAAATATCATAATCTCTACAGCACTAGTTAATGCAAAAGGCAATAAACAAAAATCTTACATCTAATGTACAAATGGTACCATGCCAAGAAGCAGTTTAAATCTATAACTGTGCTTTGCTTGAAACCTTGTTTAAAAAAAAACTGCCTAGACAATCTTATGAATACTGAAAAAGAATACAGCACAGCTTAACAATATCAAGATAAACACTGTTCAAGACCGCTTTGGAGCCAATTCAACTCCTCCCAAACTTGTACCCATCTACTATCTTCATAACCAAATTCTGGGCTCAGGACACCAACCTGTGTGCAATCTCATTGCAACTAACCAAATCCTCCTTTCCAGGAACTGCACTTTTACTACCACCTACACCCATACCTCTCAACCTGGAGAGTTCTAAAATCTGGACACATGTACAATAATGTAACTCCACCCACTCCGATGGAATTGTGGATACCAACTATAAAGCAATTGTGAAAATGTTTCCAAATTTTAACATGAACTCTGAAAATACAGCATCGGCACAGAAACATCAGTTTAAGTCTCTTTACAACATCTCCTGCTGTTCTTGATGTGATTCACTTAGTTTCAGAACTTGGTGTTTACACCTCCTGCCTCCAGCCATTACTGCCATGTCAGAGTAGCTGATCCACTCTGCTTCTCTCCTGTTTTACACATTTTGAAGTCATTGCTACCATATTTTTCCTATCTTCAGATTTCAGATGCTGCTGTCACTGCATATTAACCACATTCAGTGTTTGCATGCCTTTGACTTCTGACCTACCTTGGTCAGCCTTCCCCAGCAGACTTAATTTTTTATGTTACTTCAGCTCAGCAGTTCATTTAGTCTCTTCATCTGTCACTGTGAAATCATCTTTCCTTTCTGAACCCACCTACTGAACAGGTTAGCTTATATTATGTATTGTACAAACAGACTCCAACCTCCTAATTGCTGCATTACTTTCACAAAATGAGAGATCTAGTAAACTGTGATAATACATTCCCATCAGCAGATCTGATAAATATATGTTAATGTTCCCCAGAGTAATAAACATAAGCACTTTCATTTATAGACTGTGAAATTTTAAGTACATTCCCAGTGATTCCTACTCCTAGCAATGCAATTTATGTTTTAGGTTAAAAAAATACTTACATGCCCATCTTTGAGAACCGAGGCAACCAAAGTGCCACCAGGATGTAAGATTATTTGACATGTGGTGATGCGGTACATGTCTTCCTTCCTTCCTTCCATGGTCCACCTCCACTCCAACTTTGACACAGACTTAAAAGGATGTTGCTCAAAAGATAACTTTTATAAAATCCTATTTTCTCAAACTTCTTTGACGTAAAAAAAATGATCCACTTTATAAAAGAAATATGCACAATGCAACTGTTTTGCAAGAGTGCTACTATATTCTGTCCTCATTAAAATAAATCTACCATTATCACAAAGTGCTGCACAGAGTTCATATGGTCCAAATCCCTACAATAACATAAAAGCTTCAAAGACGCATACAATGATGAGCAACTGGGAATTGAGAAATCACAAGATCTGACTTTTGTTTATGGACAGAAAAGCTGCACATAAATCTCCATATCTGAGCCGATCCATCCATCCACAACCCTTTTTCCCTATTTTTGCACATGGGGTCTGTGCCAGTGCATGAGCCAGTAACTAAATGCATTTTGGATAGGACAGTATTGAATATGGGAAATCAATGCTCCATACCTATGGTCACCCCCTCGTTAGTCAGGTCTGACCATAAGCTAATCACCCTTAACATCCACATCCCACCCCCACCCCCCAGTAAAGAAACCACCATAAAAAACTTCTCCAAAGCCAACTTCATGCTACTCAAGTCAGAAGTGACAAACTTCATGACACCCATGCAGATGGGAACTGAAAGTTCAACTGCTGAATCCTACACTATGGCACTGTACGAGCACATCCACTCATGCATGAATCGTGCCATCCCAAATAGAACCAAAATGCTCTCATCCAAAAAGGAAGCCAATCTGGTGGTCCCCTGCCATAAACAAACTTTACAACAAAAGGAAGAAACTTTTGCAGAAAAGAGGAAAATCCCAGGATGCAAAAACTCCCTTACTAGCCTCAGTAAGAAACTGAGATGCCTCATAAAATCCTCCAAAGCTAGTTACGAAAATAAAATTGCCAAAGATTCCAAAGACAACCACAAAGCATTCTATAATTATGTCAAGAATCTAAATGGCAATGCTCAGATCTGCTCTGAGCTAAAACAGAATGGCATTAAATATACTGATCCGAAGGATATTGCCAATATCCTGGCAGATCGATTCAGTGCCAACTTCACCCCTCTCTCACCCCTAAATGGCCCATCTCAATACCGAAGATTGTCAAATTCCAGTAATAACGGCCACACAGGTACAAAACACTCTCTAAAGCCAAGAATACAGCATCCATGGGACCAGATGACATCCCGGCTGTGTACTACATGAACTACAATATGAACTGGCACCTCACCTAAGTGTCATGTTTAATCATAGCCTCACCTCAGGTTTCATGCCCACTGAGTGGCACAGAGCTACAGTTATCCCAATCCACAAGGGGGATCCACCTTGGATCCCGGAAACTACCATCCCATCAGTCTGACAAGCCTTATCTGCAAGGCCATGGAGCGTATTATCATGGAACTTATAAACAAAGACATTGGCAACCTTCAAACACTGGACCCCACCCAGTTTGGGTTTGTGAAGGGCCGATCTTGTCTCCTGAACCTGATTGACTTCTTTGAATCAGTCTCCAGAGCCATGGACAAGGGTAAGGTGGTCCACACAGCCTATCTAGACCTTGCCAAGGCCTTTGACACCATCCCCACTCTGGAATCATAGATAAACTTACTAAGTTGGGCATTAATCCCTATGTCACCCAATGGGTTGCTAAATGGCTTACTGATAGAACCCACACTGTAAAAGTAGCCAACTCCAAATCCAGCTCCAGACAAGTGACAAGTGGAGTACCTCAGGGTTCAGTCCTGGGGCCGCTCTTGTTTGGCATCTACTTCTCTGAAGTACAGGTCAACACTAAGGGACTCTGGCTAACAAAGTTTGCAGATGACTGCAAACTGGGAGCCATTATTGAATCCCCAAATGATGTGGATACTCTACAAAAGGGCCTTACAGAAACAGATGCTTGGTGCCAGAGCCATGGGCTCAAGCTCAATGCCAAGAAATGTATTGTTATCCCATTTGGGAAAAAAACATGTATCCATGAATTACCATATAGGTGGCAGTACACTAAACACAGAAAGTGTGATAAGAGACTTAGGGACACAGGTGGACAGTGGTCTCACATTCGATAACTACATCGCCACAACAGTCAGGAAATCCTTCTATGTGGCACACCTCATCACGAAGGGCTTTTCATCCAGAAAAAAGGAGGTCATTGTCCCACTGTACTCATCCCTCATTAGACCCATTATAGAATACAACGCCCCATTTGGTATGTACCTCTCAAGACATCTGCAACAACTGGAAAGGCCTCAGAAATACCTCACTAAAAGAATCACAGGCCTAAAGCAGATGCCCTACGCTGACCACCTTAAAAACTCCAGCTATACTCTGTCGCATATCGTCTACTCAGAGGCGATCTCTGCTTAACATACAAGGCCATGTCAAACCCAGAGCTGTTGGACATGCTACACTTAAAGAAATCCCAATCCCTCAGAGCTACACGCTCCAGGGATCTAAACCTTGTCATCACAATAAACAAAACATGTTGGAGGGATAGGTTCCTGACCCAGAGACTCCCCAGACTCTGGAATAGATTGCCCATACATGTCAAGCAGAGTGCCTCTTTGGACCTCTTCAAGAGGAACCTTGACGATTGGATGGGAGAAAGGAAATTCACCCCAGGGATCACGTCAGTCGCCCTGCTAGACAGGGGTCCAGGAAAGTAAATAATGTGGGAAGAAATAGCCAGGGAATTGTTATGGCTAGGCTTGTATAGGCCCTAGGGCTGATAGCCTAGTACCAACCTATGAACCTATGAACAATGCAGGACATCTGGCAAATTACATGTTGGGAGGGTGGTGAACCTATGAACAATGCAGGACATCTGGCAAATTACATGTTGGGAGGGTGAAGTCAGAAACCACCGACTGAAGCAATAATCCACCAGCGTAGTTGAAACAATTTATTCGTACACTGCCAAAAAATAGATTCCAAACAAAACAGTAAGACAAGCGCTTTCGCCTGGTATATTCAGGCTTTATCAAATCAAAACACTAAACTAGTTACACCAGTTTGTTTAAATAGTGTGGGTTAATTGATCATTAAATGCAAATTGATGTTTCATGCCTTCTTTGATATTTAACCCTAAGCAGAACAGAAAATAAAAACATGCCTGGTTTCAAAGACAAAAACTTACATACACGTAACTGAATGAATTCTGTTGAGTAGTTAACAATTAATGCATTTTAAAAAACAAAATATAATTTGTAAAACTTGTGAACATTTCACTAAAATGTTTTTAAAAAGTACAACTGCTGCTTTCAAATGTTGAAAACAGCCATTTCTATGTTAAAAAATACAGTGACAGGTCATAACCTGTTGAGAAACCTGCCGATTTTGTACTAATAAAAATGTACCCAAGTAAGCTTAAAAATCAAAAGAAAACCAAAGTGTACAAAATAAGAGTAAAAACAAATCATGAATAATCAAGAGTTTGGGGTAATATTTAATTGTGATTGTTTATAATCTGGCCCTTCTAAGCCTGAGCACTGAGCCTATGCTGAGTAAACCGTATTGCTGGTTTTCCCTGCATCGAGCTTGAGATGCCAGATTAACTCCCTAAACTAAAGTGTAGATTCCCAGTCTCCCCCTCTGATGTGTGGGTTAACCTGCTCGAGCACCATGAAAGACAATTTGAAATTGGGGCATTCAAGAGAATGCTTGTAAAAGGCATTACTTTCCTTTTTGTTGTCAATTTCGTATGCATGCTCATATAACCTCTTCCTAAATTCACGCTCCGTTTTACCTACGTAAAAACATCCGCAGGTGGAGCATAGTCCAATATAGACAACCCCTTTGGTGGCACAGG
The DNA here is from genome assembly GCF_019279795.1 of Protopterus annectens. Taxonomy (NCBI): domain Eukaryota; kingdom Metazoa; phylum Chordata; order Ceratodontiformes; family Protopteridae; genus Protopterus; species Protopterus annectens. The sequence continues at coordinate 1,188,408,518 of NC_056737.1, forward strand.
AAAAGTGCCCAATTGGCTTAATATTGATGTGACGTGCCCTTAAATACATATGATTGTCATTTATAACCAAAGAACACTGTTTACAGGCACCACATCTGTAAGTGCCATTCTCTTGAATGCCCCAATTTCAAATTGTCTTTCATGGTGCTCGAGCAGGTTAACCCACACATCAGAGGGGGAGACTGGGAATCTACACTTGAGTTTAGGGAGTTAATCTGGCAGCTCAAGCTCGATGCAGGAAAACCACCAGGGCTTAACGGTTTACTCAGCATAGGCTCAGTGCTAAGGCTTAGAAGGGCCAGATTATAAACAATCACAATTAAATATTACCCCAAACTCTTGATTATTCATGATTTGTTTTTACTCTTATTTTGTACACTTTGGTTTTCTTTTGATTTTTAAGCTTACTTGGGTACATTTTTATTAGTACAAAATCGGCAGGTTTCTCAACAGGTTATGACCTGTCACTGTATTTTTTAACATAGAAATGGCTGTTTTCAACATTTGAAAGCAGCAGTTGTACTTTTTAAAAACATTTTAGTGAAATGTTCACAAGTTTTACAAATTATATTTTGTTTTTTAAAATGCATTAATTGTTAACTACTCAACAGAATTCATTCAGTTACGTGTATGTAAGTTTTTGTCTTTTGAACCCAGGCATGTTTTTATTTTCTGTTCTGCTTAGGGTTAAATATCAAAGAAGGCATGAAACATCAATTTGCATTTAATGATCAATTAACCCACACTATTTAAACAAACTGGTGTAACTAGTTTAGTGTTTTGACTTGATAAAGCCTGGAATATACCAGGCGAAAGCGCTTGTCTTACTGTTTTGTTTGGAATCTATTTTTTGGCAGTGTACGAATAAATTGTTTCAACTACGCTGGTGGATTATTGCTTCAGTCGGTGGTTTCTGACTTCACTTTACTGGTTTCGGTTGGTTTTTAATTTATGTTGGGAGGGTGGCCTAATGGTTAAGGTATTTACCTTACAAACACAAGGTGCAAGGTTTGAGTCTCACAAGGGATAATTGGCTAGGCTTAAAATGGCTTGCAAGGGCAGTTAGCTTAGTACTAATCTATGAACCTATGTTATGACACAAAAATTTATCTTTGATTAATAGTTACAAAACTAAAGAATGAATATGGACAATATTGTACATCTGTCAAATCTCATGTCAATAATACAGTCACAAAACAGTTTGATTATCACTTAAAAAATAAAGAATAAATATGGATACTGCAGTGCATCTATCAAATTCCTTGTCAGCACAGCAATGCAATCACAGACAAATTTAACTTTTATTTAAATATGTGAAGAATGCTGTTGTGGCAGGACAATAAAAAAAAAAAGAAAGAAAGAAAACAAGAAGTATGTTCCACACTAACCTGTTGAATAAAATAATATTTTATAATGGTCCTCAATGCAAACAAGGCACACACTCTGCTCTAGTCTGCCGTGTAAAATATTTTATACTACTCAGTGTAAATAGAGACTGCGGTGGTGGTGCTGCGGTAGCATTGTCGCCCCACAGTTAGATGTTGCCTGTTCAATTCTCAGTTAGAGCGTCTTCTGTGTGGCAACATGCGTGAATGGGCATTCCTTTGTTGAAGGTTGTGCATTAGGCCCGGCAAGCCAGCACATAAAAATCTACTGCCAATCATTAGCAGACCGGAGTTCCGCTGTGGTGACCCCTAGCTGGGAAAAGCCGAAAGACACAACAACAACAACAACTCAGTGCAAACAGAGACATTCCAAATACCCTATTCAAAGATAACTCTACATTACAGAGTGATAATGACCTTCAGAACAAGTAGGCAAAATTAGCTTTTAATGATCGCATTAACAAATGAAAGATTTGAAATAAATTCCTTTACAACCAGCCACTGCGAGTGCCAGCTTATCGCAAGTCACGGGCCAGGTGGTGGGAAGGCTGTGGCCATATAACTTTTTTTTTAAGCTGTCTGACTGTGAGAGGCAGTTAGGCACTACCCCACAGTCTCACAATGCTGTCATCAACATGCACACACATGTACGTTGATGACGCTGCGGGATATGCTGACAATGAGTGATGCTGTCAGCATTAATTTTAAATATGTAAATAAAACAAAAAAACAAAATTTGGATTTGAAGGGGCCACTCTTGAATTTGTGGCATCCTATTATTTTGCCGTGAAAATGGGAAATACCAACAAATTTGGTACAGTTGAGAGGTATACTGACACCCTGCCCGATCATAACTCCCTATCCCTAGATCTCATCCTACTACCACCTACACCCTGCCCGATCACAGCTCCCTATTCTTAGATCCCATTTTTTACCACCTATATCCCTGCCTGATCACAACCCCCTATCCCTTGATCCGATCCTGCTACCACATACACCCTCTCTGATCACACCTCCCTATCCCTAGATCCCATCTACTACCACCTGTATCATATCTGATCACAACTCCCTATCACTAGAGTCCATCCTATTACCACCTATATCACGTTCAATCACAAGTCCCTGTACATAGATCACATCCTATTACCAAATGCACCCTGCCTGATCACAACTCCCTATACTTAGATCCCATTCTATTACCACCTATACCCCTGCCTGATCACAGCTTCTTATCCCTAGATCTGCTCTTACTACCACATAAACCCTGTCTGATCACAACTCCCTATCCCTAGATCCCATCCTACTCCCACCTACACCATGTCTAATCACAACTCCCTACCACTAGATTCCAACCTACTACCACCTATACCATGTCTGATCACAACTCTCTACCCTTAGATCCCATTCTATTATCACCTATACTCCTGTTTGATCACCATTTCCTATCCCTAGATCTCATTCTTCTACCAACTACACCCTTCCCGATCACAGCTCCCCATACTTAGAGCCCGTTCTATTACCACCTATAACCCTGCCTGATCACAACATCCTATCCTTAGATCTGATCCTTCTACCACATACACCCTGTTCAATCACAACTCCATGTCCCTATATCCCATCCTACTACCACTTACACCCTGTCCGAATCACAACTCCCTATTCCTAGATCCCATCCTACTATCACCTACAGCATGTCTGATCACAACACTCCCTATCACTAGATTCCATCCTACTACCACCTATACCATGTCTGATCACAAGTCCCTGTACATAGATCCCATCCCATTACCAAATACACCCTGCCTGATCACAACTCCCTATACTTAGATCCCGTTCTATTACCACCTATACCCCTGCCTGATCACAGTTCCTTATCCCTAGATCTGATCCTACTACCATGTACACCCTGTCTGATCACAACTCCCTATCCCTAGATCCCATTCTACTACCATCTACACCATGCCTGATCACAACTCCCTATCATTAGATTCCATCCTACTACGACCTATACCATGTCCGAGCACAACTCCCTGTACCTAGATCTCATCCTATTACCAATTAAACCCTGCCTGATCACAACTTCCTACCCTTAGATCCCATTTTATTACCACCTGTACCTCTGCTTGATCACTGCTCCCTATTCCTAGATCCCATCCTACTACCACATACACTGTTGCCCAATTACCTCTAGGTGTAAAATATTGCCTGTTCATATTTGCATTAATAATTCCAAAACCATGCTATAAACAATGTATCAGAATATTTAATCTTGAATCATACATGATGGCCAACACAATTGTATTGATATTTGACCTCTTTTAAATGAATACTTGCTAGATCTGTAGGTGATAACTGCATTTTTAATGGCTCAAGCCATACCTACTATAAGTTAAAGGTGCACACTCAGATTAGCTGTACTGGAGGGAATGAGGTAATAAACAGATCTTTTAAAGGGAACTATGTATCCTCCATCAGAAAATCAGCCACAGAATAAATAATAAAGATAATCTATGTAAGAGATGTAATGTAGAAATTAATGCTGACTGGGCTCATATGTTTTATGACTGTATAAAATTGAAAGAATACTGGAAATCAGTTAATGAATTTTTGCAGGCTCTTTTTACAGATAATTTCATTATTTCTAAATCTCTTATATTATTCAACACACCTGTACATCAAAGTGTTAAAAAGGTTAAGCTTCCCTTGTTATGGTCTATTTTAGCAGTGGCTAGGAAAATAATAACCAGAAATTGGATTTCAGATACACCTCCTTCGTTCAATGAATTTAAAAATGTTATGAATATAGTGTGCCATATGGAAATAAACACAATTAGGTCAAGAACAACTAGAAAAACATCTTATTATATTGTATGGGATAATTTACAAAATTTGTTAAAAAAATCCTAATTTCAATAGCATGGTATTTTAGTTTAATTAATTGATCTGATTGTAGTGGATGTCTTTGTAAATACTTTAGTCGTTTTGTTGAATGTTATAATCATATCTATTTTTAATTACTTGTATAAAATTGTTATGATATTTCTCTTGTATGTTAAAACAATAAACCTGTTTAAAAAAAAAAGAAAATCAGCCACAGCTGTCTGCTTCATAAAGGTGGCCCTTCCATTAACACTTGCCACTACAGATCTGTTCATGTAACATTCCAGTAAAAGTAGTCCACATATTAAAGCACCTAAGTGACAGCAGCCTTCTGTTCCCCATCTAGCTTATTTTCAGACTTAGGCACAGCACTGAAACTTCCTCTTACTTTTTCCACTCACATATGAAAAATGCTCAGCAATACCAACGTTACTGGGCACATTTCCTTTTCCTGTCAAACACTTTTGACACTGTTGGCTATGCTGTTGTAAGCCCTGCCTCTCCTATGTCAGTATGTCAATCTCACTTTTAAAGTGGCTCAGTAACTGCTTAATCAACAGGACCCAAGCTGTCTGATGGGAGCACAATTATCCATTATCTACCAGTTCAATCAAGGGCCTACCTGTCGAATCATGTTAAGTAAAAAAAAAATGCCTAATTTTCTTTCTGGGTACGTTTTGCTTCCCCACCTCCTGATCATCAGCCCCCTGAGATGAGACTTAGCCCAGTTGTTCTCTATCATTGGCAATGTGCGCACTGTCTTAGGTATCAGTCAAACAGGGGGAGCTGTTATCCAGGCATATATGAAGATTGCTTGGTCCTGCATCTGCCTGCATCCCATTAGCCTTTCTGCAGCCCTGCCCCCATCACAGACTTTCTGGACTAGCAGCACAAATGACATGAGGAGAGTCAGTCTTACAATCAGTTTTCTCCCACTCATGTCACTTCTCCCACACTGCTGTGGGCTTACCTGAAGCCCTCACTAATAGTCAAGGCATTTCTCTTTAAGGCCCTAACCCAGCTTCATGTAGCTGGTATAAGCACCTTACTATGCCCTCTGTATGCATGTACATGCTTCCAGACACATGTCATGTACCTTTTTCTAGACATGTGTCAGGCATCTATTTCTGGACATGTATCATCTACCTGTTTCCAGACATGTGTCATGCATCTATTTATGCACATGTTTCACTTACCTGTTTCAGGATATGCATTATGCATCCATCTCCAAACACATGTCATGTCCACGCTTCCAGACACATTACTGAGGGCTTGCCATTGGCTTGATAAGTAAAGTGTACAACCCTTGATGAGTTCTGCATCAGTGAGGCCAGTTAACATCCTGACTATAGAATGAAGCCAGTAAACAGAACTACCATTTCCTTTATCACAGTTGGTGAGCTGGTGTCAGCCACTCACTCTCACACTCCTCCTCCAGATGGTCGAGTGGTGGAGATGTTACTTGATCTTAGACTGTGTGGTCATAATCTGGCCTTTACCCAATACACTGAAAAGTCAGGGTAAATGGGCAAATTCCTATTTACTACACAAGTTACTACATTAAATCTGATATTATGCTTAAGTGAAGTAGAAGGATATTACAGATTCTTGAGACTCTTCTCAGATAGTTACATTTGTTATGGTGAGCTAGCTATAAGATTCAGTTAAGTTTCCCTGGCATTTACATTTAGTTAATAGGTGATTTTTAGTGCAGTCTTTAAAGTACACAGGGGAGGTTGTTTGAGAAGTTAGATCACTTAATTATTTCTTTGTTTATTTATTTTGTGTGTATGTATATATATATATATATATATATATATATATATATATATATATATATATATATATATATATATATATATATATATATATATATATTTGTATTTGTTAACCATGGTAGAACGCTGACCCATATGGACCCTTTAAAGCATCAACACAGAAAGACAGTCTGGTTAAGTGACTTGTGCTGAGTCACCCAGTTAGGAACATAGACTTTGACAGAATCAAACCCTGCATCCCAGGGCGTTTATTTGCCAGAAAAAAACATCGATTTTACAAGGAACAGATCAAAATGAGGCAAAATCAGGGACATTATGCAAAACCAAGGACAGTTTTAATTTGGTTGCACAGAAACAGTACCCAGTGAGTATATATCCCAAACATAATTCATACCAATGCACACTAGTCATATAAAATCAGACTAAAAGTTGAGCAAATGACAAGAAGGTAAGTTGTTTTCATTCACAGCCAGTCCCCTTCTCCTATTAAGTGACTGCCGTCCTCAAGGATTTGCCAGAAAAGCACAAGTATTATGAGGTACAGATCAAACTATAATGCAAGCGATGGACATTCTGGAATGTCAGGAACAGCATCAATCTGGATTCACACACACAATAGCTCAGCTTATTTGATACAATGTATATATGTATTTGATACAATGTATATATGTATTTGATACAAATATACATTAGCACTGTAAAGACAGACTTTAGGCTAGGCAAATCAGTGGATATTTTGCAAACCAAAAATATTAGGTAAAGACAAATATACTCTGCAAAAATCAGGGTCAATTCCCAATTTGTTTCACAGAAAGATTGGCCAGAAAGTAAATATTCTAATGTATTTCACATGAATGCATACTAGCACTTAATGGCAGACTTTAAACAGAGCAAATGAAGATAGGCATTTGCTTTCATACATAACAGGTCTAACCTCCCCTTATCAGGTTGTCTGTCAGCATAATAAAGGAGTAACTATGCCAATTTATTTCACACAAATGAAAACTAGCCTGTAATTATTACAGACTGTAAAATGAACACATGAAGAGGCAAAGTGTTTTTTTCACATTCACCATCCAAATCAGGTTGCCGACCAGCACAGTAAAATGAAAATGAGAGAAAACAAATAAAATAAATAAATGAGTACAAGCTCTTGATGCTAGACTTTAATCTGAACAAATGAGGGCAAGTTGCTTTAATCCACAATATGCCCGCCACACCATTCGGCTGCCTGTTGTCATATTAAAGAAAGTAAGTTTTCCAGTTTATTTCACACAAATGTATAGTAGCCCTTTATGCCAAACCTTAGCAAATGAAGAAGGCAAGTCAGTTCCAACCAGAGTACAGCTAGTCCTCCCCCAGCCTGGTTGTCTGCCATCATGTTAATAAAATTAATTATCTTCCATTTCTATAACCAGCAATCCACAACTACCTGCAGCAATCCACCTGAACTATTTAATATACTCTGGCTTCCTATTCATTGCTGCCCCAGTGAATCATGGGAAGGTACTGAACAGAAAACTGCAGTACTTCACACATGGTCAGACAATGAGAGCATTTATATATTTAGTCATTTAAGTAAAGAATAAATAAATGAAAGGCACAGCAAGTATATAAATGCAAATACTCACAGTGTCTGTCACTTAGTTTTTTAACAATTAGACAGGGATTGATTGTTATCACTTAATTGTGTTTAGCATATTAGCTAAACATATCAGTTCTGAACATAGCAAAAATTTTAATAAAAGTTTTTTCTTGGGTGGCTATGGACCCCCAGGATCTGTGGGTCCTAGATGACTACCCAAATCACCCCTATTAAAGTCCATCACAGAAAGCCATATCTTATAGATGTTTGTAAGGGAAAATAAGCCCCACCTTTTAATAGTAAATCTTCATTATGTGCAATTCCATTCTGTTTTATTGGAGATATTTTGCAGTGACTGTGTGACAGTGGGATGGCATGCCATTTGACCTTTTAATCACATGTAGTACATTGCTGTCCTCTGACCCCAACCACCAGCATTGTCTGCTCCCATGTTGTTTATTCATATCTCTGTTATTGGTTATGTGACTTTCTCTTCCTTGATAAAGAATTATGTTGAGTCCAGTGGTAGTCATCAGGTTAATAACATTTCAAATTAGTAAATAATAAAAGAGTAAAATAAAACTCTGCTGTCATTTTTACTTTATGCATTACCTTGCCCAGTGGGTTGGTATATGGCAGACATCTGTATGCTGCATTAACAAAAACTTCAGCCAGTAAGTGAGTTCGAAGTAGATGGGACGATAGTTCATGAACATAAAATTCTGAATTTCGAACCCATATTTTTGCTAAAAGCCAGGCATATTTATCCTTTGGCCGAAATACTGGATCATCTGGTGTTCTTCCAATCTAACAGAAAGATGAATTAAAACATGTTATATCATTGTTTATTTAAGCAACATTACCTATGAATTAATGAATGGCTAACATATACAGACTAAACTGTGTGGAAACAAACTGATTGCAGCTCTATACATTAGCTTCTTTCAAACATGGTCAAATTTTAAAAAGGATTTTTTACATTAAACTAAAGAAACAGTTTCAGAGCTGCTTAGACAGCTTTTAGACACATAATTAATGTAGGACATGGTCATTTTATGATGTATTATTTGCCATCATATTTTTATGTTTGTTAATACAAAATGTCACACTTTAGTTTAGTGTCCCATCTCATACAGCTACTAGTTATGAACAAACGAGCTCACTTACCAAAGGCAAGCGTCCAGTCTGGTGGACCCCAGCCATAAACAAGCTCTACAACAAAAGGAGGAAGCTACTACAAGATAGAGCAAAATCCTTGAAAGGTAAGACACCTTTGATCATCATAAGTAAAAAACTAAGAGCTCTCATAAAATCATCCAAGGCAAATTTTGAGAGAAAAATTGCCAAGGACTCAAAAGACAATCATAAGGCCTTCTTTAGCTATGTTAGAAACCTAGGAGGAAACTCCCAGATATGCTCAGAATTAGTTCAAAATGATGTGAAAATTACTGAACCTTTACACATTGCCAACATACTGGCTGACAGGTTCAGTGCAAACTTCTCCCCCCCCCCAAAAGGAGAGATATCTATACCAGAGGATTGTAGACCCCCAAACATCTCCAACGCCCAGGTGAGAACTGCTCTCACTAAGGCAAAAAACACAGCATCCATGGGACCGGATGGTGTCCCCGGCTGTGTGCTTCACGAACTCAATGAGGAATTAAACCCACAATTAGGACAGCTGTTTAATCTTAGCCTCACCTCAGGATACGTACCCAAGGAGTGGCGCACGGCGACTGTGGTCCCACTTCATAAGGGCGGTGCCTCCACCGACCCTGGAAATTACCACCCCATTAGCTTGACAAGCCTTATCTGCAAAGTCATGTAGAGGATCATAATGGAACTCATAAATAAAGACAGGGAACTTGCAGACTTTGGATCCAACCCAATTTGGCTTTGTCAAAGGCAGATCCTGCCTCTTAAACTTGGTTGACTTTTTCGAGACAGTCACCAAGGCCATTGATGAGGAAGGCAGTCCATACAGCCTACCTCGACCTGGCAAAGGCCTTCACACAATACCCCACTCAGGTATCATCGAAAAACTCATCAGCTTGAATGTAAACCCATACATCACAAGATGGGTTGCAAACTGGCTAAGTGACAGAACCCACAGGGTCAGAGTTGCTGGAGCCATGTCAGACTCAAAGCCTGTCACTAGTGGTGTCCCACAGGGCTCAGTCCTGGGTCCACTCTTGTTCGGCATCTACTTTTCTGAAGTACAAGCAAACACAGGAGGTTATGGCTGACAAAGTTTGCAGATGACTGCAAACTGGGCGCCATAGTCGAAAACACATCTGACACAGATATCCTTCAGAAGGGCCTCACAGAAATGGATAACTGGTGCCAGAGCCATGGCCTAAAGTTAAACGCCAAGAAATGCATAGTCATACCTTTTGGGAAAAACAAGGTTACCCCTAGCTACCATATAGGTGGCAATCCACTGAGCACAGAAGAAGTCATCAGGGATCTGGGGACCCAGGTTGACAGTAGCCTTTTGTTTGACACTCATGTTGCTAAAGTATTTAGGAAAACCTTCTATATTGCCCACCTGATCATGAAGGGATTCACATCTAGATCAAGGGAGGTCATCGTCCCCCTGTACTCATCACTCATTAGACCTATGATTGAGTACAATGCCCCGTTCGGAATGTATCTGACCTGACACCTGCTGCAGCTTGAAAGGCCCCAAAAGTTCCTCACCAAAAGGATAAAGGGTCTCAAAAATATGTCTTATGCTGCCCGACTGAAAGAACTTCAGCTCTATTCAGTCTCATACCGCTTGCTCAGAGGTGACCTGTGCCTGACGTATAAGGCCATGTCAAACCCAGATTTGATGAATATGCTTCACCTCAAAAAATCTAGATCCCTCAGAACCACAAGGGCGGGAGACTTAAACCTTGACACGGTTATAAATAGAACATGCTGGAGGGACAGATTCATCACCCAGAGACTCCCTATGCTGTGGAACAAAATCCCAGTACATGTGAGGCAGAGCACCTCGCTGTCCTTGTTCAAGAGGAATCTTGACCAATGGATGGGAGATCGCAGATATACCCCAGGGATTACTTCAGTGTCACTGCTTGTCAGAGGCACAGCAAAATAATAGGCATAGTTTTTATTCAAACTAAAGGGGTGGCGAAAGCCACATAACTATGGGCTAGGCTTATAAATGCCCTTGGGCAGATAGCCTAGTATGAACCTATGAAGTCTATCATACTGCAAATGCATTGCTAATAGCTATTTTACACACTTACCCACTTAGAGAAACAAACAAAATGTCAGAAATGCCATGTCCTCTAAGGTGCTTTATATTCACATTTCTTATGAATAAATCACATGCTGACTGCTTAAAGCACTTATAGAAATGTTAATAATGTCACCACAGCACTTAAAGAAAATGCAACTTCCTGTGACTCTCATTAAGAACATGATGTGCAAATACTTTATCAGTTACCATGCTGTTTCTTAACTTATTACAGCCGTGTGATATCTCCAGGTGTTTCTGCAGGTACCTTCTACTCACACTTGTAAGTACTTAATATTGCTTATTCATATTTGTATTAATAATTCCAAATCCACCCTACATAAAAAAGTATTAAAATATTCAATCTTAAAGATTACATAAATGGAAAGTACAGCTGGACTGATATTTGACCTCTTTTAGATTAATTGTTGTTCGTATAATATTTATATCGTCATAAGTTTTGTGTCTTTCCCAATTTCTTTCCAATTAAGGAGCACATGCAAAACTGATTACCTGATATGAAAGTTCTTAGCTGATTCAATAAAATGCTACTAAGAGATCATGTGTAACATTGACCAGTTGCTGAAATATTGTAAGCTGGTTACAAAATATAAGAGAATAGGTAAACTTTACATCAGCACCCTGGTTAGAGAAGGAACGTTCTCCAGCAAGGTATGACTGTAGAAGTAATGCCTCCTGAAAAACGAGTCTGCTGCAGCAGGATATTACTGTACAAGTAATGCCCACTGAAAAACGAGTCTGCTGCAGCAGGATATTACTGTACAAGTAATGCCTCCTGAAAAACGAGTCTGCTGCAGCAGGATATTACTGTACAAGTAATGCCTCCTGAAAAACGAGTCTGCTGCAGCAGGATATTACTGTACAAGTAATGCCTCCTGAAAAACGAGTCTGCTGCAGCAGGATATTACTGTACAAGTAATGCCTCCTGAGAAATGAGTCTGCTGCAGCAGGATATTACTGTACAAGTAATGCCTCCTGAAAAACGAGTCTGCTGCAGCAGGATATTACTGTACAAGTAATGCCTCCTGAAAAACGAGTCTGCTGCAGCAGGATATTACTGTACAAGTAATGCCTCCTGAAAAACGAGTCTGCTGCAGCAGGATATTACTGTACAAGTAATGCCCACTGAAAAACGAGTCTGCTGCAGCAGGATATTACTGTACAAGTAATGCCCTCTGAAAAACGAGTCTGCTGCAGCAGGATATTACTGTACAAGTAATGCCTCCTGAAAAACGAGTCTGCTGCAGCAGGATATTACTGTACAAGTAATGCCACTGAAAAACGAGTCTGCTGCAGCAGGATATTACTGTACAAGTAATGCCTCCTGAGAAACGAGTCTGCTGCAGCAGGATATTACTGTACAAGTAATGCCTCCTGAAAAACGAGTCTGCTGCAGCAGGATATTACTGTACAAGTAATGCCTCCTGAAAAACGAGTCTGCTGCAGCAGGATATTACTGTACAAGTAATGCCACTGAAAAACGAGTCTGCTGCAGCAGGATATTACTGTACAAGTAATGCCTCCTGAAAAACGAGTCTGCTGCAGCAGGATATTACTGTACAAGTAATGCCACTGAAAAACGAGTCTGCTGCAGCAGGATATTACTGTACAAGTAATGCCTCCTGAAAAACGAGTCTGCTGCAGCAGGATATTACTGTACAAGTAATGCCCACTGAAAAACGAGTCTGCTGCAGCAGGATATTACTGTACAAGTAATGCCTCCTGAAAAACGAGTCTGCTGCAGCAGGATATTACTGTACAAGTAATGCCTCCTGAAAAAACGAGTCTGCTGCAGCAGGATATTACTGTACAAGTAATGCCTCCTGAAAAACGAGTCTGCTGCAGCAGGATATTACTGTACAAGTAATGCCTCCTGAGAAACGAGTCTGCTGCAGCAGGATATTACTGTACAAGTAATGCCTCCTGAAAAACGAGTCTGCTGCAGCAGGATATTACTGTACAAGTAATGCCTCCTGAAAAATGAGTCTGCTGCAGCAGGATATTACTGTACAAGTAATGCCTCCTGAGAAACGAGTCTGCTGCAGCAGGATATTACTGTACAAGTAATGCCTCCTGAAAAACGAGTCTGCTGCAGCAGGATATTACTGTACAAGTAATGCCTCCTGAATAACGAGTCTGCTGCAGCAGGATATTACTGTACAAGTAATGCCTCCTGAAAAACGAGTCTGCTGCTTCAGGGCAACATATAAAGCTGCCATGGAGCTCAGACAGAAAAAAACTAATGGTCGCCATTATTTTATGCTCATTATGCAGCACTTCTGATGCTTAGTGAGTGTAAAATGTAAAAAAAAAAAAATTAAAAGAAAATTAAAAAAAAGTATGTGTGTGTGTAAGTGTATGCATGCATGTGAGAGAAAGTGAGATTGATTGAGTCGTCATTTTCCACTCTCTAAGCAGCGCTTTTGCTGTTTGGTGAGTGTAAAAAAAAAAAAACAGAAAAAACGTGCATATGTGTGTATGCATCTATATGAGTGTGTTTATATTTCTGTCTGCATGTGTGAGTGAATGCATGCATGAAAGGAGAAGAGATTGTGTGTATATGTGTCTGCGCGAAAGCAGAACAGATTGTGTACGTGTGTATGATAGAGAGAGAGTGCGCAGTGAGATCGATCAAGCTATTATTTTACACTCACTAAGAGGACCAAGTCCATATATTATTAAAGATTTGCAGCAGAGAACTGTATTACACCCACAGAATGACACAGAATAAGAAATATAATGACGTTTAGTGTTACACTGCCAAATGATATTTTGAAAAATGATCAATTCATCTTCATACGGAGTTGCTTCTACTCCCAGGAAACCACTAGTAAGTGAATAGCAAACATGGAAGAAAGCACTAGTTCATGACTGAGCACTGGGGTACCCCAACTTATGACAGTTCTGCAGTGCAGTAGAACTGGTCATAATGCTCAGAAGAGGGTACCCCAACTTGTGATGGCTCTGCAGTGCAGTAGAACTGGTCATAATGCTCAGAAGAGGGTACCCCAACTTGTGACAGTTCTGCAGTGCAGTAGAACTGGCCATAATGCTCAGAAGAGGGTACCCCAACTTATGACAGTTCTGCAGTGCAGTAGAACTGGTCATAATGCTCAGAAGAGGGTACCCCAACTTATGACAGTTCTGCAGTGCAGTAGAACTGGTCATAATGCTCAGAAGAGGGTACCCCAACTTGTGATGGCTCTGCAGTGCAGTAGAACTGGTCATAATGCTCAGAAGAGGGTACCCCAACTTATGACAGTTCTGCAGTGCAGTAGAACTGGTCATAATGCTCAGAAGAGGGTACCCCAACTTATGACAGTTCTGCAGTGCAGAAGAACTGGTCATAATGCTCAGAAGATAAATACTCAACAACAAGATGGGACCATTTGTAAATATGTGTTTTCTGAGTTTGTCACACAACAGTGTGTGATTAAAGAAATCAGTCTTCCTTAAATCAACAAACAGGACTTCTGCAAGCTTACATTCATTTATTTTGTTAATGATATGACAGTAACAACTGCAAGTGTAACACAGTGGTGCAGTGGACAGCGTTGCCACCTTCCAGCAAGAGGTTCTCCGGTTCAATTCTCAGCCAGGGTGCCTTCTGTGTGGAGTCTGCATGTCCTCCCTATGTTTATGTGGGTTTCAACTGGGTGCTCTGGTTTCCTCCCATGTTCCAAAGACACACAGTAGGTGGAGTGGACAATCTAAATTGGCCATTGGTGTGAGTGTGCATATGAGTGTGTGGTATGGAAGAACAGCCACAGCAGGGTTTACCATATGGTCGTGTCAGCTTTGGCTTTAGATTTTGTCACTGTTGGAGCAACACCCTGACCCCAAGCACAAAAACAGGGATCAGGGATTGTGGGATTGTGGATGGATTTACAACAGCACTGGACGCACAAGGTTAATAGCTAAATCCTTGTTGAGCAGAAACCATAGTTATTCACCAGGATTCCATATCTCTTAGCATATTTAGACATACAACAGTCAATTATAATTTAAAAATCATTGTCTGGAGTTGCAAGGTAGTGATGTGTGTACAATCTTCTTCATTTTTGGGATTTGTGACCTTAGGGATGGGGAACATACTTCCTTTATTCTAACTCCTAAAAGCGATGGTTTGTGTGAGTGATACATTGAGCACATAAATGAGTTAGAGTTTGGCATGTAGGAAAGCTGAGTGCAAGGCATCAGTTTCTTCCAAGCTTTAAGTAAGTAGATGCAGAAAAATGATTACTTGGACTAAAATGTAGGGGAGAAAATATCTATCTTACTTTGTTAATCTAAATTCTCGGGTAATTACTGCTGAGTGACACACATATTTTGGGGAGAAGCCTGGCAGCTGTCTTGGCTGAGGTGAGATAAGCCAGGAATGGTGAACTCAGGTGCAAATAACCTTCTGAATTTAACAGTTATGTTCATTTATTTAGCCATTAGCCTATTAATATCTTTCAGCTGTGCAAATAAATAAATAAATACATAAATAAATAAAAGCATAAATAAATAAAAAAAAAATTTAAAAAAGCAGTCTGCAACATTATCAGTAAAAAAGTATTTTTTTTTTACCATGATAATAGTTAGTGCTTTATTCTTTACATCAGTGGTGTAATTTACTGTATTTACACAAACATTTTTCTTTAAATTTTCCCAAATATTTTTTTATATTTTGGGGACCTTACATTCTAGACGTATATTATCAGGGCACTTTCATTCAGTCAAACTTGATCTTTGACATAATAACAAGAAATCCTTTAATGCTTGTTTATTGAGATAGATACAGAAATATGAAAAATGATGCAGAGATACAACTACCTACCTATGATTTCTCTTCTGAAATTAAAATCACCCAATTCCTGTATTATTTAGGAATAGTATCCAATCAAGATACCACCCTGACTTATTTAAACAATATTACAAAACTTTGGTCTAACATCCAATATGACCTGAATAGATGGTCTAAACTTTAACTTCCATTTCTCGTTAAAGTAACCACGATTAAAATGAATATCCTACCAAGATTTCTTCATGTTTTCAGTGCTTTTAATATAACAATTCACAATAAATTCTTTAAAATCCTTCACTTGTTCCTTTCTAACCTATGGTCCCCTAAATCAATCAGAATTAGTTATAGAAACCTGACATACCCCAAAGAAAATGATGGTCTTGGTCTGCCTGAGCTTAAATTATACTATGATATCATTAACTGTAACAGATTAATAATTATATCTGACTTTTCCACTAATTCTTCACAAAGGTCTCCTACCTGGGTGAAGCTATTCTAGAATTACATTAAATCTCTTAAGTTCAGCCCTACAGCTCTCCCCTTTCTTAATAAAGAAAACAAAGAACATACAAATTCACATATCCATAAAACACAAAGTAATTATCCTACAAAAGATTCTGAAATCTTTAAACCTGTCCCTCTCTTTTAATACAGTACAACCCATCCACCTTAAACCTAACCTAAAATTAAACAAAAAGATGATCACTTTAGACCAATACCCCCCTCTTAAAGAGAAAACGTTATCTGATTTCTTCCCTTTCAATCTTCTTCTTTTGGCTGCTCCCGTTACGGGTCGCCACAGCAGATCAACTGTTTCTATTTCTTCCTGTCCTCTGCATCTTGCTCTGTCACACCAACCACCTGCATGTCCTCTCTCACCACATCCATAAGCCTTATCTTAGGCCTGCTTCTTTTCCCATTACCTGGCAACTTCATCCTTAGCATGTTTTTCCCAATATACTCTGCATCCCTCCTCAGCACATGTCCAAACCAACGTAATCTTGCCTCTCTGGCTTTGTCTCCAAACCTTCCAACCTGGGCTGACCCTCTAATATACTTATTCCTAATCCTGTCCATCCCCGTCACACCCAGTGCAAATCTTAACATCTTCAACTCTGCCACATCAAGCTCTGACTCCTGCCTTTTTGTCAGTGCCACTGTTTTCAACCCATATAACATAGTTGGTCTCACTACCCTCTTGTAGACCTTCCCTTTCACTCTTACTGGTACTCATCTGTCATAAATCAGTCCTGACACTCTTCTCCACTCACTCCATCCTGCCTGTACTCTCTTCTTCACCTCTCTTCCATACTCACCATTACTCTGAACTGTTGATCCCAAGTACTTAAACTCATCCACCTTCACCAACTCTACTCCCTGCATCCTCATCATTCCTCTATCCTCCCTCTCATTCACACACATATTCTGTCTTAGTCCTGCTGACCTTCATTCCTCTTCTCTCTAGAGCATATCTCCACCTCTCCAGGACCTCTTCCACCTGTTCCCTACTCTCACTACAGATCAAAATGTCATCTGCAAACATCATAGTCCACAGGGACTCCTGTCTGATCTCGTCTGTCAACCTATCCATCACCATTGTAAATAAGAAAGGGTTCAGAGCTGATCCTTGATATAATCCCACCTCCACCTTAAACGCATCCATCACTCCCACCGCAGACCTCACTGGTGTCACACTACCCTTGTGCATATCCTGTACCACTCTTACATACTTCTCTGACACTCCCGACTTCCTCATACAATACCACAACTCCTCTCTAAACACCCTGTCATATGCTTTCTCTAAGTCTACAAAATCACAATGTAACTCCTTCAGACCTTCTCTGTACTTCTCCAGCAACACTCTCAGAGCAAACATCACATCTGTAGTGCTCTTTCCTGGCATGAAACCATACTACTGATCA